>NW_025727778.1:0-34136 GCF_021461385.2 Schistocerca piceifrons
GGAAGTTGAAAAGTGCGAAAGAGTCTGTGTTGTTTGTTTGTTTGTTTCTTTCTTTCCGTTTGAGCGACGTGATGTGACTGGGAGGGGAGAAGGAAAGGAAACGTGTCATGTGGCTGGCTGTGTGTGGGAGCTGCTTCGTTTGTGTTTGTTATTGTGTGTCGTTGTATCGATCGCGACGGAGATGGCGGGCTGTGTGTTGTTGTGCGAGAGGCGGTGATTATTTGCTTGCGTGGTTTGGCTCTGTGTGTTTGCGGCGGCGTTGGGTTTCCGAGGCAAGGCGTGTGGGCACAGGCGGCCGGATCAGCTGTTTCGTTCGTGTCGACGGCCGTTGCGCGCGGGAGTGGAGGGCGGTGTGTCGACACGCCTCCCTGTAACAATGGTCATTATTGCTGCCGTTGTCGTTTGGAAGGCGACTGCGACCGTGCAAAATGAATGAATGTGTGTGTGTGTGTGTGTGTGTTTGTTGGGCCACACGGGCTGTGTGGACGACAAGATGGCGGACGTGCGCCGGCGGCGGCTGTGCTGTGAAAGTGCAAAGTTAAAACAAAACAAGGTGCGGCGAGGACGACTGAAATTTTGCTTTGGACGTAGGTTTGTTGTGGTGGCCCTGAAAAGGGCCGATTGTTGTGGGCCGGGCCGAGCCGAGCCGGCAAAGCGCGTTGCGTGCAGGGGAGCACGGCGGCGCTTGCGATTGCCTTGGCCTCCTTTAGGCCTTCTTCTCGGTCTTCTTTGGCAGCAGGACGGCTGGATGTTGGGCAGGACACCACCCTGTGCGATGGTGACGCCCGACAGGAGCTTGTTGAGCTCCTCGTCGTTGCGGATGGCAAGCTGCAGGTGGCGCGGGATGATGCGCGTCTTCTTGTTGTCGCGGGCCGCGTTTCCGGCCAGCTCGAGCACCTCAGCCGCGAGGTACTCCATGACGGCGGCGAGGTAGACGGGCGCCCCGGCGCCGGACGCGCTCTGCGTAGTTTCCCTTGCGCAGGAGGCGGTGGATTCTGCCGACCGGGAACTGGACTGAGCCCAGCCCTGCTTGAGCGGGACTTTGACTTGCCCTTGACTTTGCCTCCCTTTCCGCGTCCGGACATGGCGATGGGCTAGCGACGGTGCACACGAAACGGAAACGAAAACGACCGGTGCGAGCGGCAGCGAGTCGAGCAGCGGAGTGCGTGCCGGCGCAGCCGGGGTGGGGGTGCTTTATGGGCTCGGGTGCGGCGGCCGGTTGCGCGCGCGCCCCATTGGTCGGCGGCCGCAACAGGGCGAGCTGGTAAAGGTGCGGCGGCGGCTGGCGGCGGGTGCCACTGTGTGGGGAGACGCTGACTAGAGCGGAGCGCTTGCTACTGGTGTTGCTGCTGCCGTACGTTCGTTCGAGATGCCGCCCAAGACTAGCGGGAAGGCCGCCAAGAAGGCTGGCAAGGCGCAGAAGAACATTTCGAAGGGCGACAAGAAGAAGAAGCGCAAGAGGAAGGAGAGCTATGCCATCTACATCTACAAGGTGCTGAAGCAGGTGCACCCTGACACGGGCATCTCGTCGAAGGCGATGAGCATCATGAACAGCTTCGTGAACGACATTTTCGAGCGCATTGCGGCCGAGGCTTCTCGCCTGGCGCACTACAACAAGCGCTCGACCATCACGTCCCGCGAGATCCAGACCGCTGTGCGGCTGTTGCTGCCTGGCGAGCTGGCCAAGCACGCCGTGAGCGAGGGCACGAAGGCGGTGACCAAGTACACGAGCTCCAAGTAAGGAGGTGGCTCTGGAGTGGAAGGAAGGATGGAGAAGGCTCCTCCGTTGCGAGAGCGGCAAAACGGCCCTTTTCAGGGCCACCAACTTGCCTTTTGCGGGAAGGGCGGAATTGTTGTTGTTGTTGTTTGTGTGGACGGCTGTGATGTATGTGTGCATTTTGATTGTGGGTGGGGGGGGGGGGGCGCGTCAAAGCGTGTTGCGGGGGACGGCCACGAGGTTGGTCGCCGTGGCGTGGAATGGTGGCACGCCTCGTTGGAGTGGTTTTGACCCATTGGTGGTGGTGTGTGTGTGTTACCTGTCTGCGAGGGGGGACAGTGCGATCGGCGACTTTTGTGTCACCGTAACGACGGCCGTTTGCGGGTTTGTTTTTTGCACATCATACATGGCGAGGGTGAAATGTGAAATGTTTTTGTTTGGTTTTTTTTTGCCGCCCACTATTCCCTTTGCTGTACGCCGAGTTTGACAATGGTGCGACGTAACTGCAGCGTGGAGGTGTGTGAGTGACGTTGAAATTGAACGTGCCATTAAGACGCATTGTTGTTGTATTGTACTGTACGTGTACGGCGACACGCACGATGATGTACCATTCGACTCTGATTTTTGATAGCCGTGTCTGACTGATTGCGTACGACGCACGCACACCGATGTCGTCATTCAAGATGCACGCGTGTCCAGTGCAGTACAGTAAGCGCGACGCTAGACGGCGGCGGCGGCGGCGGCGGCGGCGGCGGCGGTCGTCGTTTGTTTGGCGAATGTCTGTACACGTGTTTGTCTGTGTCCATCCGGTATGTATGTGTTTGTTTGAAAGTGTTTTGTGTGTCGGTGACGTGGTCCGATCCGTCGCCCCCTGAGTAACTGTCGATCGGCGCGATAGACCGGCGTCACGCAACTGAACCGAAGTCTTGGGCACACCCGTCATACTGTTGTACACCGTCGCGCTGAGAACGGTGACGAAAGGTTGACTTTGATCGGTCGAATGTCTGGGCAGAACGTGAGGAATGAGGCAAGAGTGCAAGGAGGGGGGGCAAAAGAGAGAGGAAGGGAAAAAGGGGAGAAACGCATTCGTAGAGCAACGGAACGTTCCCGTGTCGGAGGCGTATTGGAGCCGCACTGAAATGCGTTTAACGGCGGCGCGGCTGCAAGTGTCTGCCGTGGTGAACGTTACCTTTGACGGCTGCATTGGGCTTTGCTTTTGCTTTTGCTTTCGCTTTCGCTTTCGCTTTCCCGGATGTACGTAACGTTTGTTGATATGGTTGTGAGGAAGAGTGTATGACAGTGCCGTGCCGTCCATGTTCGTGTGCCCTCCCATTGTGTGTATGCTATTGTCTGTGTACTTGAATGATGTATGTAGGTGTTAGTGGACATGTTTCACCAGTGGGGGGAAATGGATCGTCGATAGTTGGCGTCACTCTGTCACGGTCGAGATGACGCACCCTCCGTACAGAAAGGTGTCGAGAAAGTGTGTGTGTGTGTGTGTGTGTGTGTGTGTGTGTGTGTGTGCGTCCGTGAATTGGCAGTGTTTGGAGGTGGGCGTGCCCTGCATGTGGCCCGGAAGGCTGTTCGTTTGGCGGTAGTGTTGTGTGGACAGGGGAGGGGCATGCGTAACGCTGCTGGCATGGCATTTCGGGAGATGGGAGGGGGCAAACGAGGAGCGGCGGCCAAAGAAAGGCGGGACGGGGAGGGGCGCGGTGTGGGTGGCTTGCGCCTGTGCTCGGCGTTGTGGTTTGTGCAAAAGAGGAGGAGAAAAACAATGAGTTGCCAGGGAGGGGAGCGGTGTTGTGTTGTGGTTGTCGTGGTGTAGCCGCAGACGCGGCTGTCAGTGAACGTGGCGAGACGGACGGATGCGCGGAGGGGCGGGGGCGGCGCATTTCGCCGGTGCCGTGCCGTGCCGTGCCGTGCCTGACAGCCGCGTGGTCGCTGTGTTGTTGGTGGCGTGGGGGCGAGGAGAGTACCGTACGGGTGTGCTTGTGCGCCGGAAATGGCACACTGCGCCTGCCCGTCTTGGAGGCTGATGGCTGTGGTGTGGAAATGGGGCGCGGTGATGTTGAAGCAGTTGAAGGACAGAAAAGAAACCAAGAAAACGGGAGGCGTGATGCGGCGGTGGTGGTGAGAGCGGGAAAAACAAAACAAACAAAAAAAAAAACAACAAAAAAAAGAAGGAAAAACAACAAGAAACAAAAAAGAAAACAAAAAGTCTATCAATATTAGAATGTAAATGGAAATGGAAATGGACCCAGGTATAACCTCCCTGCACAAATAGCAGAGAGTCCGATGATAATAGAAATGTGCCAGAATGTTAACGTCCCTACAAAACAAACCCAACGATAATATTAATGAAAGAATGAACCGTATGTAACATTGCAACAGACATAATGAAACCTGATAAATTGTATAAGGGCAGCAGCGTTGACCTTTGGCCCTGTATTCAGAATAAAAAGAGCCAAAGATCGTCACCCCAATGAAAAAGACACTGAAACACGTATGTAACATAGCAGCGATGGCGAGACATTGTAGCATCTGTGACCAGAGAGTTTGCGCTGGACCGCGCGAGTGTTGCGAGCGGTTCTCAGTCAGTCAGTCAGTCAGTCAGTCAGTCGGTCGGTCGTTGCGAGTCTGTAGGTCTGTCTAGTTGAGGGCTGTACTCTGTCAGTAGTCGTCGCGTGCAGTACGCTAATAGTCGTCATGCAGAGCGGTCGGTCAGTAGTAGCAGCCGAGTGCGGTTGTGTGATGTAGGCGGTCGGCAACACTGGTCAAGATGGTGAATAAGGTATACTGTGAATTAATATAATCATTAGATAATGAACAATTTTATTTATTGTAATTATTCTCCAACAAGTTCCCCAATAATAATTTTTATTTCAAAAGCATTTTTCAAACATTTAATTTTTTATTGAACTGAAGAGTTCGTTGCACTTCACATTTCATTCCACTTCTTTGAAGAAAAATTTCACTAAAATCACAAAAAAAAAAGAGAATATTATTATTTGCAATGCAGTTCCTCCAAGCGCTGCGCAACAAACAAGAGCAGAAATGTGACATCCATTTATTCTGAGGTAAGACTTTAATTCTGATTGTTTTGCACAGGGCCAAAGACCGATATTTCGGTTTAATTGAAGTTTCTTGTCACTGAACGGACTTTTAAATGTTGTGAAGAATTTATATTTGAGTCAGATTGCGAATTTAACATTTTTGTTGCCATTTTCAATACCTCTCATTGTGGGCGAGGTTACAATTAGCGCAATGTCCATTAGCATCCGTAAATAACATTGTCCATTATTTTAAATTTTGCGGGGAGGTTACAACGCACAAAAAAAAAAAAAACAAAACAAAAAATTGCATTTGTATCCGCTCCTCAATTGTAGATACCCCTTACACAGCTGTGTGCAATGAATGAGTGCTGGCTGGTAATTAATTGCACTCCTTGGAGGGAAATGCCATAGGAAGTAGTCTTTAAAAAGTGAATGTTTTTCGTTAAAAGACAAAAGTTACTTTAGAAAAAAGTAATAGTGGGGCTTTTTGTCGTTGAACAAAATAAGTACAATGAACATACGTTATCAGATTTGCGCAAAATGCAGCTTCACACCACCTTTTGATTATAACACAATATACTATACATCGTCCCGAACCGTGACCAGAGTCGCGAGACGAGCAGAGCACGCCGCCGACGCCCGCTCAGTACAACCGTCCACCCGCTACTACTGTCGACCGACTACTACCTCTCCCGACTCGCGCTACAATATATATAACAACTGTTCCTGGCGACCCGGTGCGTGCCACTACTGTCGTCTGGCGCGGTCCAAGCGCCGACTAGCAACGATAAATAACTCTCTGGTCAGACAGAGATGCTGTCATGCCTCGCCATCGCTCTGGTAATGAATACATACGTGTTGCAGCGTGCGTACCACCGGAACACGCAGTGGCGGAGCCAAAGACTGTGTTGTCGAGGTCGAGTGCGAGCGGGAAGAGAGGCAGCGTCGGCACGGAGATGCAAGCGAGCGCGAGACGCACGGGGGCTGCGGCGTGGCGCGTTTGCGGTCGGCGCCTTTGGTGGCAACGGCCGGGACAAGCAGCGGTGTATGGTGTGGTGCGGGGCGGACAGGGGCGGCGGTGGACGGGGAGGAGGCGGCGCGACGACGGCATGGGGGCGAAAACGGGACGGGGGACGGGGGACGGCGGATGTTGAGAGGCGTCACGCGCGGACAGGACACAGACACAGAGACACACAGATTGGAAAGGGAGGGTGCGCGGTAATAATAGTTGGGAATGTGCGTACCGTGCGGGACGGGAGTGGGCGAGGAACACGGTCGTGGCCCCTGTTTTGGGTGCGTGTGATGACGTCGGTGTGTTGTGGGAAGGGAAGGTGCTGTGGCGGCGGCGCGTAATGGGCGTAGGCCGAAAAGAGAAAGGAACGTCGGCAGTGTGTTGGCAAGCGTCGGTTCGACTGCGACGTTGATGGGCAGGGCAGGGCGAGGTTAATGGTGGTAGGAGTAGGCGTGTGGGCGCACAAAATCTGCCGCTGCAGGCGGTGCCGTAACCGCCATGGCGGGAAGGAGAGAGGGCCAAAGAAAGAAAGAAAGAAAGAAAGAAAGAAGAAAACAAAAAAAAAAAAAAAAAAAAGGAGGAGGGGGGGGGCGAAAGTGGAGAGGCGGTGGTGTGAGAAGGGCGGGGGCGGAAGGAAGGCAGGAAGGACAAGAGGCGAGGCGACGGCTTGCTTTGTGTATCGGTCGGTCTCTGGCTATGCTTCGTTTTCTGCAGCAGGGTCGGTGCGCGGCGTGGCTCGCGGCAGTGGGAACGCCTGGCGGCTGGACGGCCAGCAATGCGGTTGGATGGGCGGCCACAGCACCGCACCTGTGCCCGAGGAGGAGACGCTGGCGGCGGGCCCTGAGGTGAGGCCGGCTCGGCTCGGCTGGGGCTGTGGATGTGTAGGTGTGCGCCGCTGCTGCAACAACGAGTAAAACGCGAGAAGAAGGGATGGCGGTAGAGAGAGGAAAAAAAAAAGGTCGTGTTGTGTTGATGCGCAGGCAGACGCGTACAGAGAGACGAGCCCGGTCTGCAGCAGGGTGTGGCCGTGCCGAGTGCAGAGCAGCGGCGGCTCGGTTCGGTTCGGCCCGGCCCGGCCCGGCGGGCCGCGCTGTTGTCGCGGACGTGAGCGCCCCCTGGCGGGTGGCCGGAGGCGGCGCGGCGTGTTGGACGTGTGGCTGGTGGCAGTGCACAATTTGCGAGTGGCTGGCGGTGTGGTGTGGCGGTTGGCGCGTCGGGCGGCGGAGAGAGAGAGAGAGGGGGAGGAGAGGTATGTGTTGCGGGCGCCCTTTGCTGCGCTGCGTCGTTGCGTGTGCCGTACAGGGCGGGCGCTTGTCGACTGTGTGGGCGGTGTGGCGAATTGGCGTGAAACGGCTGCCGAGAGGTGTGTGGTAGCGAGCCGGTCGGTGTCAGTGCGAAGGGGAATGTGCGTGCGTTTGGCGGTTTCGGTGTGCTTTTTGCGGCGTGAGAGTGGGGAATTAGTGGGGCCGGCTGTTGTGTTGGTTCCTTGTGTCTTGTGTCGCGTAGCTTGATGGCAACGTGGAAGGACGCCGGTTTCGTTTCGAGCCTTGCGTGTGGTTGTCGACGTTGACTGGTTGGCGTGTGCATGTGTGGGTCGCGAGTGCGTTTTTGGCTGGCTGTGTGTGTGTGTGTGTGTGTGTGTGTGTGTGTGTGTGTGTGTGTGTGTTTTGGGGGGGAAGGGGGAGGCGGTGGTGAAAGTGCAGTCGTTGCCACGGGCGCGTCGTCGGGTGGGGCTGGGGCTGTGCGTCGTGGCGGAAAGGTGGTAGGTTGCGGGAAGCGAGCCCGTCGTTGACGGTGTCGCGTGAGTTGTGACTCGAGTGGGGCGCGGGGCGCGGGACAGGAGCAGCGTGCCGCTGCGTCGTGGTCGTCAGCAGAGGCTGTGCGTGTGCTTGTCCTTTTTGTGGGCGGTTCGTGCGAGGCGTTTTTTGTTTCGTGTTGCCCTAGTTGTTAGTTTATTTTTTTTTTGTGTTTGTTATTTTGAGACGACGACTGGTTGGTGGCGTGCGCGCGAAGTGGCGGTGTGCGCTTCCCGTGTCGTTTTGTTTTTGTTTGGTTTTTTTGTTTTTGTGTGTTTTTTTTGTTTGCACTGGGCCCCGGGGGGTGGGTGGGTGCGTGTGTGTCGATTGCCGGCTGGCGAAAGGTGCGCCATCGGCGGGGTGGGTCGCCGGCACAAGTAGAGGCGGCGGCGTTGTTGCTGTTGTTGTGTGGTGTTTGTTTTGTTCGGCTGTGTCGGCGAGCTGTGTTGCGGTGCGTGTGAATGGTGGTGCAAAAGTGCTGGCGTTGGGGCTGCGACTGCGACGGCGGCGAGCCGCGGGCGCGCATGATAGTGATGTTGTGAACAGCGGCTGTGTACGGTAGTGGTGTTGTTGTAGCACGACGTGCATCCGGGCCGGCGCGGAAAGCGCAGTTGCGGGCGGTTGCCCTTCGGTGCCAGCCATGTCGCGTGAGCGGCGGGTTGCTCTGGTGTCGACACGTGGTGCTCTGGGTTGTTGTGTGGTGCCCTTTGGCCGGTGGGGGTGGTTCGCGTGTGTCTCGTTCGCGCTCGGTATCTGGTCGTGGTCGTGCTGCTCCCCCGTCTGTCGGCGGTTTTCGACGTCGTCTGTACGTTTTTGTTCGTTTGCGGCGTGCCTGCCGACGTCGTCCCGTCGCGACCTTTCAACCGAAAGTGTGGCGCCCGAAGGTGAACGAACGTAACCCTGACCTCGGCGCTTTACGCTGAGCCGAGCGAACCGAACCTAACCTGTGGTGTGGCGAGGTGAGCTCAGCCTGTGAGCCCCTAACGTCTACGTAAGGTAAGCTGTCCGGCTGACGCCTCACGTTTGAACGCTTTTTTTTAACCTAGCACTGACCCCTTAACCTAACGTGTAACCTAACCTAACCTCTGACGCCTGACGTGTTTGAATGCTTAACCTAAGTTTGACGCTTAACCTAACCCAAGTCCCCTTAACCTAACCCACGTCCACCTAACCCTAACCTAACCTAGACGTGTAAACGTAATGTGTAACGCGTAACGTGTAAGGTCGGCTGTCGTGTGTGCTGACGGCAGATTGGGTTGGTCTGTAGATTCGGATTGCGGTTTGCCTCGGTCGAGGGGTTGGGTCGGAAGCGGCGAGGGGCGGCGGCGCCTGTTGCGCAGGCGGCGTCCGTTTGCGGCGGGCAATTGTTGATAAACGGCTGTGAATGTTGGCGGGCGAGAGGAGGAGGACGGCGCGCGATGTGGCCCGACGGCTGCGGGCCGATCGGGAAACGGCGGGAGGGCGACGGAAGGCGATGGGGCGGCGGAGGCGCGTTTGCACGGCCGTCATCGCCGCACGCCTCGGCTTGTGTGGCTGTGGCGCCGGCCGCGCTGGCCGGGCTGCCGCGGCGACGGTGTGGGAGTTTTGCCGAAGGTTTGGCCATTGTGGCGGGTCGTCGGCTGGGGCTGTGGGGGCGGCATTTGGGCGGGGGCGGCGATTCTCGGCGGGCCGACCCAGGCTGTAGCGCGCGGTAGCTGCAGTTTGGCCGTGGTTTGCGGCGCTGCCGTGGCGACTGGTTGGCGACTGTGGTGTGGCTGTGTGTAGCCCCATCCTCGGTGGTTTGAAAGGCGCGGGCGGTTGTGGCGCAGGTTTGGGGCTGCTCCGCACAGGCTGTCGGACGTTGGGCGGTAGCAAGCGCGGGAGGCGCGGCGCGGCGGCGCGCAGAGTGGCGGCCGCTCTCTCGGCCGTCCGCGCCCGCCCGCGACACTGGCTGGGCCTTGTGATTCTCTGCTCTGCTGCTGTGCTGTGCTTGCGTGCCTGCCTGCCGTCCCGCTCGCTCTCGCTCTCGCTCTCGCTGTGTGTTACGCGCGTCGTCGAAATGGCAGATCAGGCGGCTACGAACGAGACTGCTGCGGCACCCGCCGCCACCGGCACTACGAAGAAGGCCAAGTCTGCGTCGTCTGCGAAGAAGCCGCGCGCCAAGCCTGCGCACCCGCGCACCTCTGAGATGGTGACGGCCGCCATCAAGAGTCTGAAGGAGCGCGGCGGGTCGTCGCTGCAGGCGATCAAGAAGTACATTGCCGCGCACTACAAGCTGGACGCGGAGAAGCTGGCGCCGTTTATCAAGAAGTACCTCAAGTCGGCCGTCGTGGCGGGCGAGCTGGTGCAGACGAAGGGGAAGGGCGCGTCCGGCTCGTTCAAGCTTGCCGGCGCCGGCGGCGGGGGGGCGGCCGAGGGCGGCAAGGCTCGTGCTGGCGGTGCCAAGAAGAAGCGCGCCGCTCCGGCCAGCAAGGAGAAGAAGGGCGCCCGTGCGGCCGGCGCAAAGAAGGCTGGTGGCGTGAAGGCGGCGACCGGTCGGAAGGCGGGCGCCGCCAAGAAGGCGTCTGCGGCGTCGGCCGCTCCCGCGGGTGCGAAGAAGGCGGCTGCGGCCAAGCCGGCCAAGGCCAAGTCGCCGTCGAAGGCGAAGAAGGCCGCCAAGGTTCCGACGAAGAAGCCGAAGGCGCCGCGCCCGAAGAAGGCGACGACGCCGTCTAAGGCGAAGGCTTCGCCCAAGAAGAAGAAGTAGAGTAGAGGAGAAAGAGATGGGAGAAAGGAAGGGTTTGGCGCTTGACTCCGTCGTCCCCACCCCCCGTCGTCGTCTAGTGGCGCGCAAGAGACGCGCGGCCCAAAACGGCCCTTCTCAGGGCCATCAAAGCACGTCGGGGAAGGTTTTGATTGTCGTGTTGCGTTTGGTGTGGGTGTCTGTCTGTCTGTCTGTCTGGCGTTTCTGTATGCCCGTGGGGATGCTGTTTGCGTGCCGTGGTGGTTGGATTGCGGGGGTCGGTGGCGGGTGTGGGCGGCGGTAGCGGTAAGCGGTGTTGTTGTTGATTGTCGCCGTGTTTGTGGCGGCGGCCGACGGTTGGTTTTCTGTCACGTTGTTTTGTTTGAATACGTTGGTTGGCTTGCCTGCGTTCGTTCTTCTCGGATGTCTGTCTTGTCTAGTCGTGTCTGGTCTTTGTTGTTTTGTTCCTTTGTGTGTGTGTGTGTGTGTGTGTGTGTGTGTGTGTGTGTGTGTTATGTTTTGCAACGGGGGGCACGTTGAGATGTGGAAGGAGTCGGCGGGGATTTCGGTGGCGTGTAGAGCGAGCGAGCGCGCCTGCCTGGCCGTTGGCCGTCGGAGTGGAGTGCGGGTTTGTTTTTGTGTTTTCGAAACGAAAGCGGCGGCCGGCCGGCCAGCCACCCGTGCGGTGTGACGTCGGCCGTTGGGTATTGTGCGCTTTGAGCGCCGGGGAGGGATGATGTGTGATTGTTGCGCGCTGCTAAGCAGGCAGGCAGAGTGAGCGGGTGTGGCGGACGGACGGGAAGTGGTGGTTGTTGTTTTTGGGTTGCGGGGCGAGAGGCAGGCGACCGACAAAGTTTGCTCGCGACGGAGAGATGTTAGTGGCCCTGAAAAGGGCCGTTTTTGTTTGTGCGGTGCGGTGCCGCGGCGCGGTTTAGGCGCGCTCGCCGCGGATGCGGCGCGCGAGCTGGATGTCCTTGGGCATGATGGTGACGCGCTTGGCGTGGATTGCGCACAGGTTGGTGTCTTCGAAGAGGCCGACGAGGTAGGCCTCGCTGGCCTCCTGCAGGGCCATGACTGCGGAGCTCTGGAAGCGCAGGTCGGTCTTGAAGTCCTGGGCGATCTCGCGCACTAGGCGCTGGAATGGCAGCTTGCGGATGAGCAGCTCTGTGCTCTTCTGGTAGCGCCTGATTTCTCGCAGGGCGACGGTGCCCGGCCTGTAGCGGTGGGGCTTCTTGACGCCTCCGGTGGCGGGCGCGCTCTTCCTCGCCGCCTTGGTGGCGAGCTGTTTGCGCGGCGCCTTTCCGCCGGTGGACTTGCGGGCCGTTTGCTTTGTGCGGGCCATAGCGGTAGCGGAGCGGCGTGCGTGGAGGTTAGGTGCGGCGCGGCGTCCGGTGCTGCCTTGACAACGGGCCCGCGCGCCTCCGTGCTGCGCTTATATGCCCTCGGTTGCGCGTGGTGGGGGGAGGGCGGGCCAGAGTCTATATAGGGGGGCGGCGGGCGCGCTGGGCGCAGACCGTAGCCGACTCGCCAGCCGCTGCAGCTGCTGTTTGTGCACGTTTTGCTTTGCCCGAGGAAGGAAGGATGACAGGCCGCGGCAAGGGAGGAAAGGGGCTCGGCAAGGGTGGCGCCAAGCGGCACCGCAAGGTGTTGCGCGACAACATCCAGGGCATCACGAAGCCCGCCATCCGCCGCCTGGCTCGCAGGGGCGGCGTGAAGCGCATCTCTGGTCTGATCTACGAGGAGACCCGCGGGGTGCTGAAGGTGTTCCTGGAGAACGTGATCCGCGACGCGGTGACGTACACTGAGCACGCCAAGCGCAAGACTGTGACGGCCATGGACGTGGTGTACGCCCTGAAGAGGCAGGGGCGCACCCTGTACGGTTTCGGCGGTTAGGCTGCGTCGCAGCGGGCGCTGGCCTTCCCGCGGCCGTGCTTGTGGGTGGGAGAGACTAGGAAACGGCCCTTTTCAGGGCCACCACACTGTTCGGAAGTTGAAAAGTGCGAAAGAGTCTGTGTTGTTTGTTTGTTTGTTTCTTTCTTTCCGTTTGAGCGACGTGATGTGACTGGGAGGGGAGAAGGAAAGGAAACGTGTCATGTGGCTGGCTGTGTGTGGGAGCTGCTTCGTTTGTGTTTGTTATTGTGTGTCGTTGTATCGATCGCGACGGAGATGGCGGGCTGTGTGTTGTTGTGCGAGAGGCGGTGATTATTTGCTTGCGTGGTTTGGCTCTGTGTGTTTGCGGCGGCGTTGGGGTTTCCGAGGCAAGGCGTGTGGGCACAGGCGGCCGGATCAGCTGTTTCGTTCGTGTCGACGGCCGTTGCGCGCGGGAGTGGAGGGCGGTGTGTCGACACGCCTCCCTGTAACAATGGTCATTATTGCTGCCGTTGTCGTTTGGAAGGCGACTGCGACCGTGCAAAATGAATGAATGTGTGTGTGTGTGTGTGTGTTTGTTGGGCCACACGGGCTGTGTGGACGACAAGATGGCGGACGTGCGCCGGCGGCGGCTGTGCTGTGAAAGTGCAAAGTTAAAACAAAACAAGGTGCGGCGAGGACGACTGAAATTTTGCTTTGGACGTAGGTTTGTGTGGTGGCCCTGAAAAGGGCCGATTGTTGTGGGCCGGGCCGAGCCGAGCCGGCAAAGCGCGTTGCGTGCAGGGGAGCACGCGGCGCTGCGATTGCCTTGGCCTCCTTTAGGCCTTCTTCTCGGTCTTCTTTGGCAGCAGGACGGCCTGGATGTTGGGCAGGACACCACCCTGTGCGATGGTGACGCCCGACAGGAGCTTGTTGAGCTCCTCGTCGTTGCGGATGGCAAGCTGCAGGTGGCGCGGGATGATGCGCGTCTTCTTGTTGTCGCGGGCCGCGTTTCCGGCCAGCTCGAGCACCTCAGCCGCGAGGTACTCCATGACGGCGGCGAGGTAGACGGGCGCCCCGGCGCCGACGCGCTCTGCGTAGTTTCCCTTGCGCAGGAGGCGGTGGATTCTGCCGACCGGGAACTGGAGCCCAGCCCTGCTTGAGCGGGACTTTGACTTGCCCTTGACTTTGCCTCCCTTTCCGCGTCCGGACATGGCGATGGGCTAGCGACGGTGCACACGAAACGGAAACGAAAACGACCGGTGCGAGCGGCAGCGAGTCGAGCAGCGGAGTGCGTGCCGGCGCAGCCGGGGTGGGGGTGCTTTATGGGCTCGGGTGCGGCGGCCGGTTGCGCGCGCGCCCCATTGGTCGGCGGCCGCAACAGGGCGAGCTGGTAAAGGTGCGGCGGCGGCTGGCGGCGGGTGCCACTGTGTGGGGAGACGCTGACTAGAGCGGAGCGCTTGCTACTGGTGTTGCTGCTGCCGTACGTTCGTTCGAGATGCCGCCCAAGACTAGCGGGAAGGCCGCCAAGAAGGCTGGCAAGGCGCAGAAGAACATTTCGAAGGGCGACAAGAAGAAGAAGCGCAAGAGGAAGGAGAGCTATGCCATCTACATCTACAAGGTGCTGAAGCAGGTGCACCCTGACACGGGCATCTCGTCGAAGGCGATGAGCATCATGAACAGCTTCGTGAACGACATTTTCGAGCGCATTGCGGCCGAGGCTTCTCGCCTGGCGCACTACAACAAGCGCTCGACCATCACGTCCCGCGAGATCCAGACCGCTGTGCGGCTGTTGCTGCCTGGCGAGCTGGCCAAGCACGCCGTGAGCGAGGGCACGAAGGCGGTGACCAAGTACACGAGCTCCAAGTAAGGAGGTGGCTCTGGAGTGGAAGGAAGGATGGAGAAGGCTCCTCCGTTGCGAGAGCGGCAAAACGGCCCTTTTCAGGGCCACCAACTTGCCTTTTGCGGGAAGGGCGGAATTGTTGTTGTTGTTGTTTGTGTGGACGGCTGTGATGTATGTGTGCATTTTGATTGTGGGTGGGGGGGGGGGGGCGCGTCAAAGCGTGTTGCGGGGGACGGCCACGAGGTTGGTCGCCGTGGCGTGGAATGGTGGCACGCCTCGTTGGAGTGGTTTTGACCCATTGGTGGTGGTGTGTGTGTGTTACCTGTCTGCGAGGGGGGACAGTGCGATCGGCGACTTTTGTGTCACCGTAACGACGGCCGTTTGCGGGTTTGTTTTTTGCACATCATACATGGCGAGGGTGAAATGTGAAATGTTTTTGTTTGGTTTTTTTTTGCCGCCCACTATTCCCTTTGCTGTACGCCGAGTTTGACAATGGTGCGACGTAACTGCAGCGTGGAGGTGTGTGAGTGACGTTGAAATTGAACGTGCCATTAAGACGCATTGTTGTTGTATTGTACTGTACGTGTACGGCGACACGCACGATGATGTACCATTCGACTCTGATTTTTGATAGCCGTGTCTGACTGATTGCGTACGACGCACGCACACCGATGTCGTCATTCAAGATGCACGCGTGTCCAGTGCAGTACAGTAAGCGCGACGCTAGACGGCGGCGGCGGCGGCGGCGGCGGCGGCGGCGGTCGTCGTTTGTTTGGCGAATGTCTGTACACGTGTTTGTCTGTGTCCATCCGGTATGTATGTGTTTGTTTGAAAGTGTTTTGTGTGTCGGTGACGTGGTCCGATCCGTCGCCCCCTGAGTAACTGTCGATCGGCGCGATAGACCGGCGTCACGCAACTGAACCGAAGTCTTGGGCACACCCGTCATACTGTTGTACACCGTCGCGCTGAGAACGGTGACGAAAGGTTGACTTTGATCGGTCGAATGTCTGGGCAGAACGTGAGGAATGAGGCAAGAGTGCAAGGAGGGGGGGCAAAAGAGAGAGGAAGGGAAAAAGGGGAGAAACGCATTCGTAGAGCAACGGAACGTTCCCGTGTCGGAGGCGTATTGGAGCCGCACTGAAATGCGTTTAACGGCGGCGCGGCTGCAAGTGTCTGCCGTGGTGAACGTTACCTTTGACGGCTGCATTGGGCTTTGCTTTTGCTTTTGCTTTCGCTTTCGCTTTCGCTTTCCCGGATGTACGTAACGTTTGTTGATATGGTTGTGAGGAAGAGTGTATGACAGTGCCGTGCCGTCCATGTTCGTGTGCCCTCCCATTGTGTGTATGCTATTGTCTGTGTACTTGAATGATGTCTGTAGGTGTTAGTGGACATGTTTCACCAGTGGGGGGAAATGGATCGTCGATAGTTGGCGTCACTCTGTCACGGTCGAGATGACGCACCCTCCGTACAGAAAGGTGTCGAGAAAGTGTGTGTGTGTGTGTGTGTGTGTGTGTGTGTGTGTGTGTGCGTCCGTGAATTGGCAGTGTTTGGAGGTGGGCGTGCCCTGCATGTGGCCCGGAAGGCTGTTCGTTTGGCGGTAGTGTTGTGTGGACAGGGGAGGGGCATGCGTAACGCTGCTGGCATGGCATTTCGGGAGATGGGAGGGGGCAAACGAGGAGCGGCGGCCAAAGAAAGGCGGGACGGGGAGGGGCGCGGTGTGGGTGGCTTGCGCCTGTGCTCGGCGTTGTGGTTTGTGCAAAAGAGGAGGAGAAAAACAATGAGTTGCCAGGGAGGGGAGCGGTGTTGTGTTGTGGTTGTCGTGGTGTAGCCGCAGACGCGGCTGTCAGTGAACGTGGCGAGACGGACGGATGCGCGGAGGGGCGGGGGCGGCGCATTTCGCCGGTGCCGTGCCGTGCCGTGCCGTGCCTGACAGCCGCGTGGTCGCTGTGTTGTTGGTGGCGTGGGGGCGAGGAGAGTACCGTACGGGTGTGCTTGTGCGCCGGAAATGGCACACTGCGCCTGCCCGTCTTGGAGGCTGATGGCTGTGGTGTGGAAATGGGGCGCGGTGATGTTGAAGCAGTTGAAGGACAGAAAAGAAACCAAGAAAACGGGAGGCGTGATGCGGCGGTGGTGGTGAGAGCGGGAAAAACAAAACAAACAAAAAAAAAAACAACAAAAAAAAGAAGGAAAAACAACAAGAAACAAAAAAGAAAACAAAAAGTCTATCAATATTAGAATGTAAATGGAAATGGAAATGGACCCAGGTATAACCTCCCTGCACAAATAGCAGAGAGTCCGATGATAATAGAAATGTGCCAGAATGTTAACGTCCCTACAAAACAAACCCAACGATAATATTAATGAAAGAATGAACCGTATGTAACATTGCAACAGACATAATGAAACCTGATAAATTGTATAAGGGCAGCAGCGTTGACCTTTGGCCCTGTATTCAGAATAAAAAGAGCCAAAGATCGTCACCCCAATGAAAAAGACACTGAAACACGTATGTAACATAGCAGCGATGGCGAGACATTGTAGCATCTGTGACCAGAGAGTTTGCGCTGGACCGCGCGAGTGTTGCGAGCGGTTCTCAGTCAGTCAGTCAGTCAGTCAGTCAGTCGGTCGGTCGTTGCGAGTCTGTAGGTCTGTCTAGTTGAGGGCTGTACTCTGTCAGTAGTCGTCGCGTGCAGTACGCTAATAGTCGTCATGCAGAGCGGTCGGTCAGTAGTAGCAGCCGAGTGCGGTTGTGTGATGTAGGCGGTCGGCAACACTGGTCAAGATGGTGAATAAGGTATACTGTGAATTAATATAATCATTAGATAATGAACAATTTTATTTATTGTAATTATTCTCCAACAAGTTCCCCAATAATAATTTTTATTTCAAAAGCATTTTTCAAACATTTAATTTTTTATTGAACTGAAGAGTTCGTTGCACTTCACATTTCATTCCACTTCTTTGAAGAAAAATTTCACTAAAATCACAAAAAAAAAAGAGAATATTATTATTTGCAATGCAGTTCCTCCAAGCGCTGCGCAACAAACAAGAGCAGAAATGTGACATCCATTTATTCTGAGGTAAGACTTTAATTCTGATTGTTTTGCACAGGGCCAAAGACCGATATTTCGGTTTAATTGAAGTTTCTTGTCACTGAACGGACTTTTAAATGTTGTGAAGAATTTATATTTGAGTCAGATTGCGAATTTAACATTTTTGTTGCCATTTTCAATACCTCTCATTGTGGGCGAGGTTACAATTAGCGCAATGTCCATTAGCATCCGTAAATAACATTGTCCATTATTTTAAATTTTGCGGGGAGGTTACAACGCACAAAAAAAAAAAAAACAAAACAAAAAATTGCATTTGTATCCGCTCCTCAATTGTAGATACCCCTTACACAGCTGTGTGCAATGAATGAGTGCTGGCTGGTAATTAATTGCACTCCTTGGAGGGAAATGCCATAGGAAGTAGTCTTTAAAAAGTGAATGTTTTTCGTTAAAAGACAAAAGTTACTTTAGAAAAAAGTAATAGTGGGGCTTTTTGTCGTTGAACAAAATAAGTACAATGAACATACGTTATCAGATTTGCGCAAAATGCAGCTTCACACCACCTTTTGATTATAACACAATATACTATACATCGTCCCGAACCGTGACCAGAGTCGCGAGACGAGCAGAGCACGCCGCCGACGCCCGCTCAGTACAACCGTCCACCCGCTACTACTGTCGACCGACTACTACCTCTCCCGACTCGCGCTACAATATATATAACAACTGTTCCTGGCGACCCGGTGCGTGCCACTACTGTCGTCTGGCGCGGTCCAAGCGCCGACTAGCAACGATAAATAACTCTCTGGTCAGACAGAGATGCTGTCATGCCTCGCCATCGCTCTGGTAATGAATACATACGTGTTGCAGCGTGCGTACCACCGGAACACGCAGTGGCGGAGCCAAAGACTGTGTTGTCGAGGTCGAGTGCGAGCGGGAAGAGAGGCAGCGTCGGCACGGAGATGCAAGCGAGCGCGAGACGCACGGGGGCTGCGGCGTGGCGCGTTTGCGGTCGGCGCCTTTGGTGGCAACGGCCGGGACAAGCAGCGGTGTATGGTGTGGTGCGGGGCGGACAGGGGCGGCGGTGGACGGGGAGGAGGCGGCGCGACGACGGCATGGGGGCGAAAACGGGACGGGGGACGGGGGACGGCGGATGTTGAGAGGCGTCACGCGCGGACAGGACACAGACACAGAGACACACAGATTGGAAAGGGAGGGTGCGCGGTAATAATAGTTGGGAATGTGCGTACCGTGCGGGACGGGAGTGGGCGAGGAACACGGTCGTGGCCCCTGTTTTGGGTGCGTGTGATGACGTCGGTGTGTTGTGGGAAGGGAAGGTGCTGTGGCGGCGGCGCGTAATGGGCGTAGGCCGAAAAGAGAAAGGAACGTCGGCAGTGTGTTGGCAAGCGTCGGTTCGACTGCGACGTTGATGGGCAGGGCAGGGCGAGGTTAATGGTGGTAGGAGTAGGCGTGTGGGCGCACAAAATCTGCCGCTGCAGGCGGTGCCGTAACCGCCATGGCGGGAAGGAGAGAGGGCCAAAGAAAGAAAGAAAGAAAGAAAGAAAGAAGAAAACAAAAAAAAAAAAAAAAAAAAAGGAGGAGGGGGGGGGCGAAAGTGGAGAGGCGGTGGTGTGAGAAGGGCGGGGGCGGAAGGAAGGCAGGAAGGACAAGAGGCGAGGCGACGGCTTGCTTTGTGTATCGGTCGGTCTCTGGCTATGCTTCGTTTTCTGCAGCAGGGTCGGTGCGCGGCGTGGCTCGCGGCAGTGGGAACGCCTGGCGGCTGGACGGCCAGCAATGCGGTTGGATGGGCGGCCACAGCACCGCACCTGTGCCCGAGGAGGAGACGCTGGCGGCGGGCCCTGAGGTGAGGCCGGCTCGGCTCGGCTGGGGCTGTGGATGTGTAGGTGTGCGCCGCTGCTGCAACAACGAGTAAAACGCGAGAAGAAGGGATGGCGGTAGAGAGAGGAAAAAAAAAAGGTCGTGTTGTGTTGATGCGCAGGCAGACGCGTACAGAGAGACGAGCCCGGTCTGCAGCAGGGTGTGGCCGTGCCGAGTGCAGAGCAGCGGCGGCTCGGTTCGGTTCGGCCCGGCCCGGCCCGGCGGGCCGCGCTGTTGTCGCGGACGTGAGCGCCCCCTGGCGGGTGGCCGGAGGCGGCGCGGCGTGTTGGACGTGTGGCTGGTGGCAGTGCACAATTTGCGAGTGGCTGGCGGTGTGGTGTGGCGGTTGGCGCGTCGGGCGGCGGAGAGAGAGAGAGAGGGGGAGGAGAGGTATGTGTTGCGGGCGCCCTTTGCTGCGCTGCGTCGTTGCGTGTGCCGTACAGGGCGGGCGCTTGTCGACTGTGTGGGCGGTGTGGCGAATTGGCGTGAAACGGCTGCCGAGAGGTGTGTGGTAGCGAGCCGGTCGGTGTCAGTGCGAAGGGGAATGTGCGTGCGTTTGGCGGTTTCGGTGTGCTTTTTGCGGCGTGAGAGTGGGGAATTAGTGGGGCCGGCTGTTGTGTTGGTTCCTTGTGTCTTGTGTCGCGTAGCTTGATGGCAACGTGGAAGGACGCCGGTTTCGTTTCGAGCCTTGCGTGTGGTTGTCGACGTTGACTGGTTGGCGTGTGCATGTGTGGGTCGCGAGTGCGTTTTTGGCTGGCTGTGTGTGTGTGTGTGTGTGTGTGTGTGTGTGTGTGTGTGTGTGTGTGTTTTGGGGGGGAAGGGGGAGGCGGTGGTGAAAGTGCAGTCGTTGCCACGGGCGCGTCGTCGGGTGGGGCTGGGGCTGTGCGTCGTGGCGGAAAGGTGGTAGGTTGCGGGAAGCGAGCCCGTCGTTGACGGTGTCGCGTGAGTTGTGACTCGAGTGGGGCGCGGGGCGCGGGACAGGAGCAGCGTGCCGCTGCGTCGTGGTCGTCAGCAGAGGCTGTGCGTGTGCTTGTCCTTTTTGTGGGCGGTTCGTGCGAGGCGTTTTTTGTTTCGTGTTGCCCTAGTTGTTAGTTTATTTTTTTTTTGTGTTTGTTATTTTGAGACGACGACTGGTTGGTGGCGTGCGCGCGAAGTGGCGGTGTGCGCTTCCCGTGTCGTTTTGTTTTTGTTTGGTTTTTTTGTTTTTGTGTGTTTTTTTTGTTTGCACTGGGCCCCGGGGGGTGGGTGGGTGCGTGTGTGTCGATTGCCGGCTGGCGAAAGGTGCGCCATCGGCGGGGTGGGTCGCCGGCACAAGTAGAGGCGGCGGCGTTGTTGCTGTTGTTGTGTGGTGTTTGTTTTGTTCGGCTGTGTCGGCGAGCTGTGTTGCGGTGCGTGTGAATGGTGGTGCAAAAGTGCTGGCGTTGGGGCTGCGACTGCGACGGCGGCGAGCCGCGGGCGCGCATGATAGTGATGTTGTGAACAGCGGCTGTGTACGGTAGTGGTGTTGTTGTAGCACGACGTGCATCCGGGCCGGCGCGGAAAGCGCAGTTGCGGGCGGTTGCCCTTCGGTGCCAGCCATGTCGCGTGAGCGGCGGGTTGCTCTGGTGTCGACACGTGGTGCTCTGGGTTGTTGTGTGGTGCCCTTTGGCCGGTGGGGGTGGTTCGCGTGTGTCTCGTTCGCGCTCGGTATCTGGTCGTGGTCGTGCTGCTCCCCCGTCTGTCGGCGGTTTTCGACGTCGTCTGTACGTTTTTGTTCGTTTGCGGCGTGCCTGCCGACGTCGTCCCGTCGCGACCTTTCAACCGAAAGTGTGGCGCCCGAAGGTGAACGAACGTAACCCTGACCTCGGCGCTTTACGCTGAGCCGAGCGAACCGAACCTAACCTGTGGTGTGGCGAGGTGAGCTCAGCCTGTGAGCCCCTAACGTCTACGTAAGGTAAGCTGTCCGGCTGACGCCTCACGTTTGAACGCTTTTTTTTAACCTAGCACTGACCCCTTAACCTAACGTGTAACCTAACCTAACCTCTGACGCCTGACGTGTTTGAATGCTTAACCTAAGTTTGACGCTTAACCTAACCCAAGTCCCCTTAACCTAACCCACGTCCACCTAACCCTAACCTAACCTAGACGTGTAAACGTAATGTGTAACGCGTAACGTGTAAGGTCGGCTGTCGTGTGTGCTGACGGCAGATTGGGTTGGTCTGTAGATTCGGATTGCGGTTTGCCTCGGTCGAGGGGTTGGGTCGGAAGCGGCGAGGGGCGGCGGCGCCTGTTGCGCAGGCGGCGTCCGTTTGCGGCGGGCAATTGTTGATAAACGGCTGTGAATGTTGGCGGGCGAGAGGAGGAGGACGGCGCGCGATGTGGCCCGACGGCTGCGGGCCGATCGGGAAACGGCGGGAGGGCGACGGAAGGCGATGGGGCGGCGGAGGCGCGTTTGCACGGCCGTCATCGCCGCACGCCTCGGCTTGTGTGGCTGTGGCGCCGGCCGCGCTGGCCGGGCTGCCGCGGCGACGGTGTGGGAGTTTTGCCGAAGGTTTGGCCATTGTGGCGGGTCGTCGGCTGGGGCTGTGGGGGCGGCATTTGGGCGGGGGCGGCGATTCTCGGCGGGCCGACCCAGGCTGTAGCGCGCGGTAGCTGCAGTTTGGCCGTGGTTTGCGGCGCTGCCGTGGCGACTGGTTGGCGACTGTGGTGTGGCTGTGTGTAGCCCCATCCTCGGTGGTTTGAAAGGCGCGGGCGGTTGTGGCGCAGGTTTGGGGCTGCTCCGCACAGGCTGTCGGACGTTGGGCGGTAGCAAGCGCGGGAGGCGCGGCGCGGCGGCGCGCAGAGTGGCGGCCGCTCTCTCGGCCGTCCGCGCCCGCCCGCGACACTGGCTGGGCCTTGTGATTCTCTGCTCTGCTGCTGTGCTGTGCTTGCGTGCCTGCCTGCCGTCCCGCTCGCTCTCGCTCTCGCTCTCGCTGTGTGTTACGCGCGTCGTCGAAATGGCAGATCAGGCGGCTACGAACGAGACTGCTGCGGCACCCGCCGCCACCGGCACTACGAAGAAGGCCAAGTCTGCGTCGTCTGCGAAGAAGCCGCGCGCCAAGCCTGCGCACCCGCGCACCTCTGAGATGGTGACGGCCGCCATCAAGAGTCTGAAGGAGCGCGGCGGGTCGTCGCTGCAGGCGATCAAGAAGTACATTGCCGCGCACTACAAGCTGGACGCGGAGAAGCTGGCGCCGTTTATCAAGAAGTACCTCAAGTCGGCCGTCGTGGCGGGCGAGCTGGTGCAGACGAAGGGGAAGGGCGCGTCCGGCTCGTTCAAGCTTGCCGGCGCCGGCGGCGGGGGGGCGGCCGAGGGCGGCAAGGCTCGTGCTGGCGGTGCCAAGAAGAAGCGCGCCGCTCCGGCCAGCAAGGAGAAGAAGGGCGCCCGTGCGGCCGGCGCAAAGAAGGCTGGTGGCGTGAAGGCGGCGACCGGTCGGAAGGCGGGCGCCGCCAAGAAGGCGTCTGCGGCGTCGGCCGCTCCCGCGGGTGCGAAGAAGGCGGCTGCGGCCAAGCCGGCCAAGGCCAAGTCGCCGTCGAAGGCGAAGAAGGCCGCCAAGGTTCCGACGAAGAAGCCGAAGGCGCCGCGCCCGAAGAAGGCGACGACGCCGTCTAAGGCGAAGGCTTCGCCCAAGAAGAAGAAGTAGAGTAGAGGAGAAAGAGATGGGAGAAAGGAAGGGTTTGGCGCTTGACTCCGTCGTCCCCACCCCCCGTCGTCGTCTAGTGGCGCGCAAGAGACGCGCGGCCCAAAACGGCCCTTCTCAGGGCCATCAAAGCACGTCGGGGAAGGTTTTGATTGTCGTGTTGCGTTTGGTGTGGGTGTCTGTCTGTCTGTCTGTCTGGCGTTTCTGTATGCCCGTGGGGATGCTGTTTGCGTGCCGTGGTGGTTGGATTGCGGGGGTCGGTGGCGGGTGTGGGCGGCGGTAGCGGTAAGCGGTGTTGTTGTTGATTGTCGCCGTGTTTGTGGCGGCGGCCGACGGTTGGTTTTCTGTCACGTTGTTTTGTTTGAATACGTTGGTTGGCTTGCCTGCGTTCGTTCTTCTCGGATGTCTGTCTTGTCTAGTCGTGTCTGGTCTTTGTTGTTTTGTTCCTTTGTGTGTGTGTGTGTGTGTGTGTGTGTGTGTGTGTGTGTGTTATGTTTTGCAACGGGGGGCACGTTGAGATGTGGAAGGAGTCGGCGGGGATTTCGGTGGCGTGTAGAGCGAGCGAGCGCGCCTGCCTGGCCGTTGGCCGTCGGAGTGGAGTGCGGGTTTGTTTTTGTGTTTTCGAAACGAAAGCGGCGGCCGGCCGGCCAGCCACCCGTGCGGTGTGACGTCGGCCGTTGGGTATTGTGCGCTTTGAGCGCCGGGGAGGGATGATGTGTGATTGTTGCGCGCTGCTAAGCAGGCAGGCAGAGTGAGCGGGTGTGGCGGACGGACGGGAAGTGGTGGTTGTTGTTTTTGGGTTGCGGGGCGAGAGGCAGGCGACCGACAAAGTTTGCTCGCGACGGAGAGATGTTAGTGGCCCTGAAAAGGGCCGTTTTTGTTTGTGCGGTGCGGTGCCGCGGCGCGGTTTAGGCGCGCTCGCCGCGGATGCGGCGCGCGAGCTGGATGTCCTTGGGCATGATGGTGACGCGCTTGGCGTGGATTGCGCACAGGTTGGTGTCTTCGAAGAGGCCGACGAGGTAGGCCTCGCTGGCCTCCTGCAGGGCCATGACTGCGGAGCTCTGGAAGCGCAGGTCGGTCTTGAAGTCCTGGGCGATCTCGCGCACTAGGCGCTGGAATGGCAGCTTGCGGATGAGCAGCTCTGTGCTCTTCTGGTAGCGCCTGATTTCTCGCAGGGCGACGGTGCCCGGCCTGTAGCGGTGGGGCTTCTTGACGCCTCCGGTGGCGGGCGCGCTCTTCCTCGCCGCCTTGGTGGCGAGCTGTTTGCGCGGCGCCTTTCCGCCGGTGGACTTGCGGGCCGTTTGCTTTGTGCGGGCCATAGCGGTAGCGGAGCGGCGTGCGTGGAGGTTAGGTGCGGCGCGGCGTCCGGTGCTGCCTTGACAACGGGCCCGCGCGCCTCCGTGCTGCGCTTATATGCCCTCGGTTGCGCGTGGTGGGGGGAGGGCGGGCCAGAGTCTATATAGGGGGGCGGCGGGCGCGCTGGGCGCAGACCGTAGCCGACTCGCCAGCCGCTGCAGCTGCTGTTTGTGCACGTTTTGCTTTGCCCGAGGAAGGAAGGATGACAGGCCGCGGCAAGGGAGGAAAGGGGCTCGGCAAGGGTGGCGCCAAGCGGCACCGCAAGGTGTTGCGCGACAACATCCAGGGCATCACGAAGCCCGCCATCCGCCGCCTGGCTCGCAGGGGCGGCGTGAAGCGCATCTCTGGTCTGATCTACGAGGAGACCCGCGGGGTGCTGAAGGTGTTCCTGGAGAACGTGATCCGCGACGCGGTGACGTACACTGAGCACGCCAAGCGCAAGACTGTGACGGCCATGGACGTGGTGTACGCCCTGAAGAGGCAGGGGCGCACCCTGTACGGTTTCGGCGGTTAGGCTGCGTCGCAGCGGGCGCTGGCCTTCCCGCGGCCGTGCTTGTGGGTGGGAGAGACTAGGAAACGGCCCTTTTCAGGGCCACCACACTGTTCGGAAGTTGAAAAGTGCGAAAGAGTCTGTGTTGTTTGTTTGTTTGTTTCTTTCTTTCCGTTTGAGCGACGTGATGTGACTGGGAGGGGAGAAGGAAAGGAAACGTGTCATGTGGCTGGCTGTGTGTGGGAGCTGCTTCGTTTGTGTTTGTTATTGTGTGTCGTTGTATCGATCGCGACGGAGATGGCGGGCTGTGTGTTGTTGTGCGAGAGGCGGTGATTATTTGCTTGCGTGGTTTGGCTCTGTGTGTTTGCGGCGGCGTTGGGGTTTCCGAGGCAAGGCGTGTGGGCACAGGCGGCCGGATCAGCTGTTTCGTTCGTGTCGACGGCCGTTGCGCGCGGGAGTGGAGGGCGGTGTGTCGACACGCCTCCCTGTAACAATGGTCATTATTGCTGCCGTTGTCGTTTGGAAGGCGACTGCGACCGTGCAAAATGAATGAATGTGTGTGTGTGTGTGTGTGTTTGTTGGGCCACACGGGCTGTGTGGACGACAAGATGGCGGACGTGCGCCGGCGGCGGCTGTGCTGTGAAAGTGCAAAGTTAAAACAAAACAAGGTGCGGCGAGGACGACTGAAATTTTGCTTTGGACGTAGGTTTGTGTGGTGGCCCTGAAAAGGGCCGATTGTTGTGGGCCGGGCCGAGCCGAGCCGGCAAAGCGCGTTGCGTGCAGGGGAGCACGCGGCGCTGCGATTGCCTTGGCCTCCTTTAGGCCTTCTTCTCGGTCTTCTTTGGCAGCAGGACGGCCTGGATGTTGGGCAGGACACCACCCTGTGCGATGGTGACGCCCGACAGGAGCTTGTTGAGCTCCTCGTCGTTGCGGATGGCAAGCTGCAGGTGGCGCGGGATGATGCGCGTCTTCTTGTTGTCGCGGGCCGCGTTTCCGGCCAGCTCGAGCACCTCAGCCGCGAGGTACTCCATGACGGCGGCGAGGTAGACGGGCGCCCCGGCGCCGACGCGCTCTGCGTAGTTTCCCTTGCGCAGGAGGCGGTGGATTCTGCCGACCGGGAACTGGAGCCCAGCCCTGCTTGAGCGGGACTTTGACTTGCCCTTGACTTTGCCTCCCTTTCCGCGTCCGGACATGGCGATGGGCTAGCGACGGTGCACACGAAACGGAAACGAAAACGACCGGTGCGAGCGGCAGCGAGTCGAGCAGCGGAGTGCGTGCCGGCGCAGCCGGGGTGGGGGTGCTTTATGGGCTCGGGTGCGGCGGCCGGTTGCGCGCGCGCCCCATTGGTCGGCGGCCGCAACAGGGCGAGCTGGTAAAGGTGCGGCGGCGGCTGGCGGCGGGTGCCACTGTGTGGGGAGACGCTGACTAGAGCGGAGCGCTTGCTACTGGTGTTGCTGCTGCCGTACGTTCGTTCGAGATGCCGCCCAAGACTAGCGGGAAGGCCGCCAAGAAGGCTGGCAAGGCGCAGAAGAACATTTCGAAGGGCGACAAGAAGAAGAAGCGCAAGAGGAAGGAGAGCTATGCCATCTACATCTACAAGGTGCTGAAGCAGGTGCACCCTGACACGGGCATCTCGTCGAAGGCGATGAGCATCATGAACAGCTTCGTGAACGACATTTTCGAGCGCATTGCGGCCGAGGCTTCTCGCCTGGCGCACTACAACAAGCGCTCGACCATCACGTCCCGCGAGATCCAGACCGCTGTGCGGCTGTTGCTGCCTGGCGAGCTGGCCAAGCACGCCGTGAGCGAGGGCACGAAGGCGGTGACCAAGTACACGAGCTCCAAGTAAGGAGGTGGCTCTGGAGTGGAAGGAAGGATGGAGAAGGCTCCTCCGTTGCGAGAGCGGCAAAACGGCCCTTTTCAGGGCCACCAACTTGCCTTTTGCGGGAAGGGCGGAATTGTTGTTGTTGTTGTTTGTGTGGACGGCTGTGATGTATGTGTGCATTTTGATTGTGGGTGGGGGGGGGGGGCGCGTCAAAGCGTGTTGCGGGGGACGGCCACGAGGTTGGTCGCCGTGGCGTGGAATGGTGGCACGCCTCGTTGGAGTGGTTTTGACCCATTGGTGGTGGTGTGTGTGTGTTACCTGTCTGCGAGGGGGGACAGTGCGATCGGCGACTTTTGTGTCACCGTAACGACGGCCGTTTGCGGGTTTGTTTTTTGCACATCATACATGGCGAGGGTGAAATGTGAAATGTTTTTGTTTGGTTTTTTTTTGCCGCCCACTATTCCCTTTGCTGTACGCCGAGTTTGACAATGGTGCGACGTAACTGCAGCGTGGAGGTGTGTGAGTGACGTTGAAATTGAACGTGCCATTAAGACGCATTGTTGTTGTATTGTACTGTACGTGTACGGCGACACGCACGATGATGTACCATTCGACTCTGATTTTTGATAGCCGTGTCTGACTGATTGCGTACGACGCACGCACACCGATGTCGTCATTCAAGATGCACGCGTGTCCAGTGCAGTACAGTAAGCGCGACGCTAGACGGCGGCGGCGGCGGCGGCGGCGGCGGCGGCGGTCGTCGTTTGTTTGGCGAATGTCTGTACACGTGTTTGTCTGTGTCCATCCGGTATGTATGTGTTTGTTTGAAAGTGTTTTGTGTGTCGGTGACGTGGTCCGATCCGTCGCCCCCTGAGTAACTGTCGATCGGCGCGATAGACCGGCGTCACGCAACTGAACCGAAGTCTTGGGCACACCCGTCATACTGTTGTACACCGTCGCGCTGAGAACGGTGACGAAAGGTTGACTTTGATCGGTCGAATGTCTGGGCAGAACGTGAGGAATGAGGCAAGAGTGCAAGGAGGGGGGGCAAAAGAGAGAGGAAGGGAAAAAGGGGAGAAACGCATTCGTAGAGCAACGGAACGTTCCCGTGTCGGAGGCGTATTGGAGCCGCACTGAAATGCGTTTAACGGCGGCGCGGCTGCAAGTGTCTGCCGTGGTGAACGTTACCTTTGACGGCTGCATTGGGCTTTGCTTTTGCTTTTGCTTTCGCTTTCGCTTTCGCTTTCCCGGATGTACGTAACGTTTGTTGATATGGTTGTGAGGAAGAGTGTATGACAGTGCCGTGCCGTCCATGTTCGTGTGCCCTCCCATTGTGTGTATGCTATTGTCTGTGTACTTGAATGATGTATGTAGGTGTTAGTGGACATGTTTCACCAGTGGGGGGAAATGGATCGTCGATAGTTGGCGTCACTCTGTCACGGTCGAGATGACGCACCCTCCGTACAGAAAGGTGTCGAGAAAGTGTGTGTGTGTGTGTGTGTGTGTGTGTGTGTGTGTGTGTGCGTCCGTGAATTGGCAGTGTTTGGAGGTGGGCGTGCCCTGCATGTGGCCCGGAAGGCTGTTCGTTTGGCGGTAGTGTTGTGTGGACAGGGGAGGGGCATGCGTAACGCTGCTGGCATGGCATTTCGGGAGATGGGAGGGGGCAAACGAGGAGCGGCGGCCAAAGAAAGGCGGGACGGGGAGGGGCGCGGTGTGGGTGGCTTGCGCCTGTGCTCGGCGTTGTGGTTTGTGCAAAAGAGGAGGAGAAAAACAATGAGTTGCCAGGGAGGGGAGCGGTGTTGTGTTGTGGTTGTCGTGGTGTAGCCGCAGACGCGGCTGTCAGTGAACGTGGCGAGACGGACGGATGCGCGGAGGGGCGGGGGCGGCGCATTTCGCCGGTGCCGTGCCGTGCCGTGCCGTGCCTGACAGCCGCGTGGTCGCTGTGTTGTTGGTGGCGTGGGGGCGAGGAGAGTACCGTACGGGTGTGCTTGTGCGCCGGAAATGGCACACTGCGCCTGCCCGTCTTGGAGGCTGATGGCTGTGGTGTGGAAATGGGGCGCGGTGATGTTGAAGCAGTTGAAGGACAGAAAAGAAACCAAGAAAACGGGAGGCGTGATGCGGCGGTGGTGGTGAGAGCGGGAAAAACAAAACAAACAAAAAAAAAAACAACAAAAAAAAGAAGGAAAAACAACAAGAAACAAAAAAGAAAACAAAAAGTCTATCAATATTAGAATGTAAATGGAAATGGAAATGGACCCAGGTATAACCTCCCTGCACAAATAGCAGAGAGTCCGATGATAATAGAAATGTGCCAGAATGTTAACGTCCCTACAAAACAAACCCAACGATAATATTAATGAAAGAATGAACCGTATGTAACATTGCAACAGACATAATGAAACCTGATAAATTGTATAAGGGCAGCAGCGTTGACCTTTGGCCCTGTATTCAGAATAAAAAGAGCCAAAGATCGTCACCCCAATGAAAAAGACACTGAAACACGTATGTAACATAGCAGCGATGGCGAGACATTGTAGCATCTGTGACCAGAGAGTTTGCGCTGGACCGCGCGAGTGTTGCGAGCGGTTCTCAGTCAGTCAGTCAGTCAGTCAGTCAGTCGGTCGGTCGTTGCGAGTCTGTAGGTCTGTCTAGTTGAGGGCTGTACTCTGTCAGTAGTCGTCGCGTGCAGTACGCTAATAGTCGTCATGCAGAGCGGTCGGTCAGTAGTAGCAGCCGAGTGCGGTTGTGTGATGTAGGCGGTCGGCAACACTGGTCA
Source organism: Schistocerca piceifrons (assembly GCF_021461385.2). Classification (NCBI taxonomy): domain Eukaryota; kingdom Metazoa; phylum Arthropoda; class Insecta; order Orthoptera; family Acrididae; genus Schistocerca; species Schistocerca piceifrons. The sequence goes on from NW_025727778.1 coordinate 29,005, forward strand.
AGATGGTGAATAAGGTATACTGTGAATTAATATAATCATTAGATAATGAACAATTTTATTTATTGTAATTATTCTCCAACAAGTTCCCCAATAATAATTTTTATTTCAAAAGCATTTTTCAAACATTTAATTTTTTATTGAACTGAAGAGTTCGTTGCACTTCACATTTCATTCCACTTCTTTGAAGAAAAATTTCACTAAAATCACAAAAAAAAAAGAGAATATTATTATTTGCAATGCAGTTCCTCCAAGCGCTGCGCAACAAACAAGAGCAGAAATGTGACATCCATTTATTCTGAGGTAAGACTTTAATTCTGATTGTTTTGCACAGGGCCAAAGACCGATATTTCGGTTTAATTGAAGTTTCTTGTCACTGAACGGACTTTTAAATGTTGTGAAGAATTTATATTTGAGTCAGATTGCGAATTTAACATTTTTGTTGCCATTTTCAATACCTCTCATTGTGGGCGAGGTTACAATTAGCGCAATGTCCATTAGCATCCGTAAATAACATTGTCCATTATTTTAAATTTTGCGGGGAGGTTACAACGCACAAAAAAAAAAAAAACAAAACAAAAAATTGCATTTGTATCCGCTCCTCAATTGTAGATACCCCTTACACAGCTGTGTGCAATGAATGAGTGCTGGCTGGTAATTAATTGCACTCCTTGGAGGGAAATGCCATAGGAAGTAGTCTTTAAAAAGTGAATGTTTTTCGTTAAAAGACAAAAGTTACTTTAGAAAAAAGTAATAGTGGGGCTTTTTGTCGTTGAACAAAATAAGTACAATGAACATACGTTATCAGATTTGCGCAAAATGCAGCTTCACACCACCTTTTGATTATAACACAATATACTATACATCGTCCCGAACCGTGACCAGAGTCGCGAGACGAGCAGAGCACGCCGCCGACGCCCGCTCAGTACAACCGTCCACCCGCTACTACTGTCGACCGACTACTACCTCTCCCGACTCGCGCTACAATATATATAACAACTGTTCCTGGCGACCCGGTGCGTGCCACTACTGTCGTCTGGCGCGGTCCAAGCGCCGACTAGCAACGATAAATAACTCTCTGGTCAGACAGAGATGCTGTCATGCCTCGCCATCGCTCTGGTAATGAATACATACGTGTTGCAGCGTGCGTACCACCGGAACACGCAGTGGCGGAGCCAAAGACTGTGTTGTCGAGGTCGAGTGCGAGCGGGAAGAGAGGCAGCGTCGGCACGGAGATGCAAGCGAGCGCGAGACGCACGGGGGCTGCGGCGTGGCGCGTTTGCGGTCGGCGCCTTTGGTGGCAACGGCCGGGACAAGCAGCGGTGTATGGTGTGGTGCGGGGCGGACAGGGGCGGCGGTGGACGGGGAGGAGGCGGCGCGACGACGGCATGGGGGCGAAAACGGGACGGGGGACGGGGGACGGCGGATGTTGAGAGGCGTCACGCGCGGACAGGACACAGACACAGAGACACACAGATTGGAAAGGGAGGGTGCGCGGTAATAATAGTTGGGAATGTGCGTACCGTGCGGGACGGGAGTGGGCGAGGAACACGGTCGTGGCCCCTGTTTTGGGTGCGTGTGATGACGTCGGTGTGTTGTGGGAAGGGAAGGTGCTGTGGCGGCGGCGCGTAATGGGCGTAGGCCGAAAAGAGAAAGGAACGTCGGCAGTGTGTTGGCAAGCGTCGGTTCGACTGCGACGTTGATGGGCAGGGCAGGGCGAGGTTAATGGTGGTAGGAGTAGGCGTGTGGGCGCACAAAATCTGCCGCTGCAGGCGGTGCCGTAACCGCCATGGCGGGAAGGAGAGAGGGCCAAAGAAAGAAAGAAAGAAAGAAAGAAAGAAGAAAACAAAAAAAAAAAAAAAAAAAAGGAGGAGGGGGGGGGCGAAAGTGGAGAGGCGGTGGTGTGAGAAGGGCGGGGGCGGAAGGAAGGCAGGAAGGACAAGAGGCGAGGCGACGGCTTGCTTTGTGTATCGGTCGGTCTCTGGCTATGCTTCGTTTTCTGCAGCAGGGTCGGTGCGCGGCGTGGCTCGCGGCAGTGGGAACGCCTGGCGGCTGGACGGCCAGCAATGCGGTTGGATGGGCGGCCACAGCACCGCACCTGTGCCCGAGGAGGAGACGCTGGCGGCGGGCCCTGAGGTGAGGCCGGCTCGGCTCGGCTGGGGCTGTGGATGTGTAGGTGTGCGCCGCTGCTGCAACAACGAGTAAAACGCGAGAAGAAGGGATGGCGGTAGAGAGAGGAAAAAAAAAAGGTCGTGTTGTGTTGATGCGCAGGCAGACGCGTACAGAGAGACGAGCCCGGTCTGCAGCAGGGTGTGGCCGTGCCGAGTGCAGAGCAGCGGCGGCTCGGTTCGGTTCGGCCCGGCCCGGCCCGGCGGGCCGCGCTGTTGTCGCGGACGTGAGCGCCCCCTGGCGGGTGGCCGGAGGCGGCGCGGCGTGTTGGACGTGTGGCTGGTGGCAGTGCACAATTTGCGAGTGGCTGGCGGTGTGGTGTGGCGGTTGGCGCGTCGGGCGGCGGAGAGAGAGAGAGAGGGGGAGGAGAGGTATGTGTTGCGGGCGCCCTTTGCTGCGCTGCGTCGTTGCGTGTGCCGTACAGGGCGGGCGCTTGTCGACTGTGTGGGCGGTGTGGCGAATTGGCGTGAAACGGCTGCCGAGAGGTGTGTGGTAGCGAGCCGGTCGGTGTCAGTGCGAAGGGGAATGTGCGTGCGTTTGGCGGTTTCGGTGTGCTTTTTGCGGCGTGAGAGTGGGGAATTAGTGGGGCCGGCTGTTGTGTTGGTTCCTTGTGTCTTGTGTCGCGTAGCTTGATGGCAACGTGGAAGGACGCCGGTTTCGTTTCGAGCCTTGCGTGTGGTTGTCGACGTTGACTGGTTGGCGTGTGCATGTGTGGGTCGCGAGTGCGTTTTTGGCTGGCTGTGTGTGTGTGTGTGTGTGTGTGTGTGTGTGTGTGTGTGTGTGTGTTTTGGGGGGGAAGGGGGAGGCGGTGGTGAAAGTGCAGTCGTTGCCACGGGCGCGTCGTCGGGTGGGGCTGGGGCTGTGCGTCGTGGCGGAAAGGTGGTAGGTTGCGGGAAGCGAGCCCGTCGTTGACGGTGTCGCGTGAGTTGTGACTCGAGTGGGGCGCGGGGCGCGGGACAGGAGCAGCGTGCCGCTGCGTCGTGGTCGTCAGCAGAGGCTGTGCGTGTGCTTGTCCTTTTTGTGGGCGGTTCGTGCGAGGCGTTTTTTGTTTCGTGTTGCCCTAGTTGTTAGTTTATTTTTTTTTTGTGTTTGTTATTTTGAGACGACGACTGGTTGGTGGCGTGCGCGCGAAGTGGCGGTGTGCGCTTCCCGTGTCGTTTTGTTTTTGTTTGGTTTTTTTGTTTTTGTGTGTTTTTTTTGTTTGCACTGGGCCCCGGGGGGTGGGTGGGTGCGTGTGTGTCGATTGCCGGCTGGCGAAAGGTGCGCCATCGGCGGGGTGGGTCGCCGGCACAAGTAGAGGCGGCGGCGTTGTTGCTGTTGTTGTGTGGTGTTTGTTTTGTTCGGCTGTGTCGGCGAGCTGTGTTGCGGTGCGTGTGAATGGTGGTGCAAAAGTGCTGGCGTTGGGGCTGCGACTGCGACGGCGGCGAGCCGCGGGCGCGCATGATAGTGATGTTGTGAACAGCGGCTGTGTACGGTAGTGGTGTTGTTGTAGCACGACGTGCATCCGGGCCGGCGCGGAAAGCGCAGTTGCGGGCGGTTGCCCTTCGGTGCCAGCCATGTCGCGTGAGCGGCGGGTTGCTCTGGTGTCGACACGTGGTGCTCTGGGTTGTTGTGTGGTGCCCTTTGGCCGGTGGGGGTGGTTCGCGTGTGTCTCGTTCGCGCTCGGTATCTGGTCGTGGTCGTGCTGCTCCCCCGTCTGTCGGCGGTTTTCGACGTCGTCTGTACGTTTTTGTTCGTTTGCGGCGTGCCTGCCGACGTCGTCCCGTCGCGACCTTTCAACCGAAAGTGTGGCGCCCGAAGGTGAACGAACGTAACCCTGACCTCGGCGCTTTACGCTGAGCCGAGCGAACCGAACCTAACCTGTGGTGTGGCGAGGTGAGCTCAGCCTGTGAGCCCCTAACGTCTACGTAAGGTAAGCTGTCCGGCTGACGCCTCACGTTTGAACGCTTTTTTTTAACCTAGCACTGACCCCTTAACCTAACGTGTAACCTAACCTAACCTCTGACGCCTGACGTGTTTGAATGCTTAACCTAAGTTTGACGCTTAACCTAACCCAAGTCCCCTTAACCTAACCCACGTCCACCTAACCCTAACCTAACCTAGACGTGTAAACGTAATGTGTAACGCGTAACGTGTAAGGTCGGCTGTCGTGTGTGCTGACGGCAGATTGGGTTGGTCTGTAGATTCGGATTGCGGTTTGCCTCGGTCGAGGGGTTGGGTCGGAAGCGGCGAGGGGCGGCGGCGCCTGTTGCGCAGGCGGCGTCCGTTTGCGGCGGGCAATTGTTGATAAACGGCTGTGAATGTTGGCGGGCGAGAGGAGGAGGACGGCGCGCGATGTGGCCCGACGGCTGCGGGCCGATCGGGAAACGGCGGGAGGGCGACGGAAGGCGATGGGGCGGCGGAGGCGCGTTTGCACGGCCGTCATCGCCGCACGCCTCGGCTTGTGTGGCTGTGGCGCCGGCCGCGCTGGCCGGGCTGCCGCGGCGACGGTGTGGGAGTTTTGCCGAAGGTTTGGCCATTGTGGCGGGTCGTCGGCTGGGGCTGTGGGGGCGGCATTTGGGCGGGGGCGGCGATTCTCGGCGGGCCGACCCAGGCTGTAGCGCGCGGTAGCTGCAGTTTGGCCGTGGTTTGCGGCGCTGCCGTGGCGACTGGTTGGCGACTGTGGTGTGGCTGTGTGTAGCCCCATCCTCGGTGGTTTGAAAGGCGCGGGCGGTTGTGGCGCAGGTTTGGGGCTGCTCCGCACAGGCTGTCGGACGTTGGGCGGTAGCAAGCGCGGGAGGCGCGGCGCGGCGGCGCGCAGAGTGGCGGCCGCTCTCTCGGCCGTCCGCGCCCGCCCGCGACACTGGCTGGGCCTTGTGATTCTCTGCTCTGCTGCTGTGCTGTGCTTGCGTGCCTGCCTGCCGTCCCGCTCGCTCTCGCTCTCGCTCTCGCTGTGTGTTACGCGCGTCGTCGAAATGGCAGATCAG
>NW_025727779.1:300000-424694 GCF_021461385.2 Schistocerca piceifrons
CCTCTGACCTTCTTATTGACGATGAATCACAGAAATTACTTCGGAATTAAATACAAAAGGCACAATGCCGACTTAAGTACAAGAAAACTGACTCTTCTTACTGTGTAAGTTTGATCCATTCCTGTGACACTAGTTATAGATTCCGATGCTTCACTTCAGGTTTACTGTATCCCTCTGACCATCTTATTGACGATGAAACACAGAAATTGCATCGGAATTAGATAGAAAAGGCACAATGCCGACTTAAGTACAAGAAAACTGACTCTTATTACTGTCTATGTTTTGAACTTCCTGTGGCACTAAATATAGATTCTGATGCTTCACTTCAGGTTTACTGTATCCCTCTGGCCCTCTTATTGCCGATGAAACACAGAAATTGCATCGGAATGAAATACAAAAGGCACAATGCAGACTTAAGTACAAGAAAACTGACTCTTCTTACTGTCTATGGTTTGAACCATTCTTGTGACACTAGTTATAGATTCCGATGCTTCACTTCAGGTTTACTGTATCCCTCTGACCTTCTTATTGACGATGAAACACAGAAATTGCATCGGAATAAATTACAAGAGGCACAATGCCGACATAAGTACAAGAAAACTGACTCTTCTTACTGTCTATGGTTTAAACCATTCATGTGACACTAGTTATAGATTCCGATGCTTTACTCCAGGTTTACTGTATCCCTCTGACCTTCTTATTGACGATGAATCACAGAAATTGCTACGGAATTAAATACAAATGTCACTAGTTATAGATTCCGATGCTTCACTTCAGGTGTACAGTATCCCTCTGACCTTCTCATTGACGATGAAACATAGAAATTGCGTCGGAATTAAATAGAACAGGAACAATGCCGACTTCAGTACAAGAAACCTGACTCTTCTTACTGTCTATGTTTTGAACCATTCCTGTGACACTAGTTATAGATTCCGATGCTTCACTTCAGGTTTACTGTATCCTTCTGACCTTCTTATTGACGATGAAACACAGAATTTGCATCGGAATTAAATAGAAAAGGCACAATGCCGACTTAAGTACAAGAAAACTGACTCTTCTAACTGTCTATGTTTTGAACCATTCATGTGACACTAGTTATAGATTCCGATGCTTCACTTCAGGTTCACTGTATCCCTCTGACGTTCTTATTGACGATGAAACACAGAAATTGCATCGGAATTAAATACAAAAGGCACAATGCCGGCTTAAGTACAAGAAAACTGACTCTTCTTACTGTCTATGTTTTGAACCATTCCTGTGACACTAGTTATAGATTCCGATGCTTCACTTCAGGTTTACTGTATCCCTCTGACCTTCTTATGGTTGATGAAACACAGAAATTACATCGGAATTAAATACAAAAAGCACAACGCCGACTTAAGTACAAGAAAACTGACTCTTCTTACTGTCTATGTTTTGAACCATTCCTGTGACACTAGTTATAGATGCCGATGCTTCACTTCAGGTTTACTGTATCCCTCCAAGCTTCTTATTGACGATGAAACACAGAAATTGCATCGGAATTAAATAGAAAATGCACAATGCAGAATTAAGTACAAGAAAACTGACCCTTCTTACTGTCTGTGTTTTGAACCATTCCTGTGACACTAAATATTGATAACGATGCATCACTTCAGGTATACTGTATTCCTCTGAGCTTCTTATTGACGATGAAACACTGAAATTGCATCGGAATTAATTACAAAAGGCAAAATGCCGACTTATGTACAAGAAAACTGACTCTTCTTACCCTCTTTGTTTTGAACCATTCATGTGACACTAATTATGGATTCCGATGCTTCACTTCAGGTTTACTGTAACACTCTGACCTTCGTATAGACGATGAAACACAGAAATTGCATCGGAATTAAATAGAAAGGGCACAATGCCGACTTATGTACAAGAAAACTGACTCTTCTTACTGTCTATGTTTGAACCATTCATGTGACACTAGTTATAGATTCCGATGCTACACTTCATTTTCACTGTATCCCTCTGACCTTCTTATTGACGATGAATCACAGAAATTGCATCGGAATTAAATACAAAAAGTACAATGCCGACTTAAGTACAAGAAAACTGACCCTTCTTACTGTCTGTGTTTTGAACCATTCCTGTGACACTAAATATTGATCCCGATGCTTCAATTCAGGTTTACTGCATTCCTCTGACCTTGTTATTGACGATGAAACACAGAAATTGCCTCGGAATTAAATACAAAAAGTACAATGCCGACTTAAGTACAAGAAAACTGACCCTTCTTACTGTCTGTGTTTTGAACCATTCCTGTGACACTAAATATTGATCCCGATGCTTCAATTCAGGTTTACTGCATCCCTCTGACCTTGTTATTGACGATGAAACACAGAAAGTGCATCGGAGTTAAATACAAAAGGCACAATGCCGACTTAAGTACAAGAAAACTGACTCTTCTTACTGTCTATGTTTGAACCATTCCTTTGACACTAGTTGTAGATTCCGATGCTTCACTTCAGGTGTACTGTATCCCTCTGACCTTCTCATTGACGATGAAACATAGAAATTGCGTCGGAATTAAATAGAAAAGGAACAATGCCGACTTCAGTACAAGAAACCTGACTCTTCTTACTGTCTATGTTTTGAACCATTCTTGTGACACTAGTTATAGATTCCGATGCTTCACTTCAGGTTTACTGTATCCTTCTGACCTTCTTATTGACGATGAAACACAGAAATTGCATCGGAATTAAATAGAAAAGGCACAATGCCGACTTAAGTACAAGAAAACTGACTCTTCTTACTGTCTATGTTTTGAACCATTCCTGTGACACTAGTTATAGATTCCGATGCTTCACTTCAGGTTTACTGTATCCCTCTGACCTTCTTATGGTTGATGAAACACAGAAATTACATCGGAATTAAATTCAAAAAGCACAATGCCGACTTAAGTACAAGAAAACTGACTCTTCTTACTGTCTATGTTTTGAACCATTCCTGTGACACTAGTTATAGATGCCGATGCTTCACTTCAGGTTTACTGTATCCCTCCAAGCTTCTTATTGACGATGAAACACAGAAATTGCATCGGAATTAAATAGAAAATGCACAATGCAGAATTAAGTACAAGAAAACTGACCCTTCTTACTGTCTGTGTTTTGAACCATTCCTGTGACACTAATTATGGATTCCGATGCTTCACTTCAGGTTTACTGTAACCCTCTGACCTTCGTATAGACGATGAAACACAGAAATTGCATCGAAATTAAATAGAAAGGGCACAATGCCGACTTATGTACAAGAAAACTGACTCTTCTTACTGTCTATGTTTGAACCATTCATGTGACACTAGTTATAGATTCCGATGCTACACTTCATTTTCACTGTATCCCTCTGACCTTCTTATTGACGATGAATCACAGAAATTGCATCGGAATTAAACACAAAAAGTACAATGCCGACTTAAGTACAAGAAAACTGACCCTTCTTACTGTCTGTGTTTTGAACCATTCCTGTGACACTAAATATTGATCCCGATGCTTCAATTCAGGTTTACTGCATCCCTCTGACCTTGTTATTGACGATTAAACACAGAAAGTGCATCGGAATTAAATACAAAAGGCACAATGCCGACTTAAGTACAAGAAAACTGACTCTTCTTACTGTCTATGTTTGAACCATTCCTTTGACACTAGTTATAGATTCCGATGCTTCACTTCAGGTTTACTGTATCCCTCTGACCATTTTATTGACGATGAAACACAGAAATTGCATCGGAATTAAATACAAAATGCACAATGCCGACTTAAGTACAAGAAAACTGACTCTTCTTTACTGTCTATGTTTTGAACCATTCCTGTGACACTAGTTATATATTCCGATGCTTCACTTCCGGTTTACTGTATCCTTCTGACCTTCATATTGACGATGAAACAAAGAAATTGCATCGGAGTTAAATACAAAAGGAACAATGAAGACTTACGTACAAGAAAACTGACTCTTCTTACCGTCTATGTTTTGTACCATTCCTATGACACTAGTTATAGATTCCGATGCTTCACTTCAGGTTTACTGTATCCCTCTGACCTTCTTATTGACGATGAAACACAGATATTGCGTCGGAACTAAATACAAATGGCACAATGACGACTTAAGTACAAGAAAACTGACTCTTCTTACTGTGTATGCTTTGAACCATTCCTGTGACACTAGTTATAGATTCCGATGCTTCACTTCAGGTTTACCGTATTCCTCTGACCTTCTTAGTGACGATGAAACACAGAAATTACATCGGAATTAAATACAAAAGGCACAATGCCGACTTAAGTACAAGAAGACTGACTCTTCTTACTGCCTATGTTTTGAACCATTCCTGTGACACTAGTTATAGATTCCGATGCTTCACTTCAGGTTTACTGTATCCCTCTGACCTTCTTATTGTTGATGAAACACAGAAATTGCATCGGAATTAAATACAAAAGGCACAACGCCGACTTAAGTACAAGAAAAGTGACTCTTCTTACTGTCTATTTTTAAATCCATTCCTGTGACACTAGTTATAGATTCCGATGCTTCACTTCAGGTTTACTGTATCCCTCTGACCTTCTTATTGACGATGAAACATAGAAATTGCATCGGAATTAAATAGAACAGGAACAATGCCGACATAAGTACAAGAATACTGACTCTTCCTACTGGCAATGTTTTGAACCATTCCTGTGACATAAGTTATAGATGCCGATGCTTCACTTCAGGTTTACTAAATCCCTCAGACCTTCTTATTGACGATGATACACAGAAATTGCATCGGAATTAAATAGAAAAGGCACAATGCCGAATTAAGTACAAGAAAACTGACTATTCTTACTGTCTGTGATTGAACCATTCCTGTTTCACTTAATAGTGATTCCGATGCTTAACTTCAGGTTTACAGTATCCCTCAGACCTTTTTATTGACGATGAAACACAGAAATTTCATCGGAATTGAATACAAAACGCACAATTCCAACTTAAGTACAAGAAAACTGACTCTTCTTACTGTCTATGTTTTGAACCACTCATGTGACACTAGTTATAGATTCCGATGCTTCACTTCAGGTTTACTGTATCCCTCTGACCTTCTTATTGACGATGAAACACAGAAACTCCAACGGAATTAAATACAAAAGGCACAACGCCGACTTAAGTACAAGAAAAGTGACTCTTCTTACTGTCTATTTTTAAATCCATTCCTGTGACACTAGTTATAGATTCCGATGCTTCACTTCAGGTTTACTGTATCCCTCTGACCTTCTTATTGACGATGAAACATAGAAATTGCATCGGAATTAAATAGAACAGGAACAATGCCGACATAAGTACAAGAATACTGACTCTTCCTACTGGCAATGTTTTGAACCATTCCTGTGACATAAGTTATAGATGCCGATGCTTCACTTCAGGTTTACTAAATCCCTCAGACCTTCTTATTGACGATGATACACAGAAATTGCATCGGAATTAAATAGAAAAGGCACAATGCCGAATTAAGTACAAGAAAACTGACTATTCTTACTGTCTGTGATTGAACCATTCCTGTTTCACTTAATAGTGATTCCGATGCTTAACTTCAGGTTTACAGTATCCCTCAGACCTTTTTATTGACGATGAAACACAGAAATTTCATCGGAATTGAATACAAAACGCACAATTCCAACTTAAGTACAAGAAAACTGACTCTTCTTACTGTCTATGTTTTGAACCACTCATGTGACACTAGTTATAGATTCCGATGCTTCACTTCAGGTTTACTGTATCCCTCTGACCTTCTTATTGACGATGAAACACAGAAACTCCAACGGAATTAAATACAAAAGGCACAATGCCGACTTAAATTCAAGAAAACTGACTCTTCTTACTGTCTACATTTTGGACTATTCATGTCACACTAGTAATAGATTCCGATGCTTCACTTCATTTTCACTGTATCCCTCTGACCTTCTTATTGACGATGAATCACAGAAATTTCATCGGAATTAAATACAAAAAGCAGAATGCCGACTTAAGTACAAGAAAATTGACTCTTCTTTACTGTCTATGTTTTGAACCATTCCTGTGACACTACTTATATATTCCAATGCTTCACTTCTGGTTTACTGTATCCCTCTGACCTTCATATTGACGATGAAACATAGAAATTGCATCGGAGTTAAATACAAATGGAACAATGCCGAATTAAGTACACGAAAACTGACTCTTCTTACAGTCTATGCTTTGAACCATTCCTGTGACACTAGTTATAGATACCGATGCTTCACTTCAGGTTTACTATATCCCTCTGACCTTCTTATTGACGATGAAACACAGAAATTGCATCGGAATTAAATAGAAAATTCACAATGCCGACTTAACTACACGAAAACTAAACTCTTCTTACTGTCTATGTTTTGAACCATTCCTGTGACACTAGTTAAAGATTCCGATGCTTCACCTCAGGTTTACTGTATCCCTCTGACGTTCTTATTGACGATGAAACACAGAAACTGCAACGGAATTAAATACAAAATGCACAATGCCTACTTAAGTTCAAGAAAACTGACTCTTCTTACTGTCTATGTTTTGAACCATTCCTGTGACACTAGTTATGGATTCAGATGATTCACTTCAGGTTTACTGTATCCCTCTGACCCTCTTGTTGACGATGAAATACAGAAATTGCATCGGAATTAAATACAAAAGCACAATGCCGACTTAAGTACAAGAAAACTGACACTTTTTACTGTCTATAATTTGAACTATTCATGTGACGCTAGTAATAGATTCCGATGCTTCACTTCAGGTTTACCGTATCCCTCTGACCTTCTTATTGACGATGAAACATGGAAATTGCATCGGAATTAAATACAAAAGGCCCAATGCCGACTTAAGTACAAGAAAACTGACTCTTCTTACTGTCTATGTTTTAACCACTCCTGTGACACTAGTTATCTATTTCGATTCTTCACTTCAGGTTTACTGCATCCCTCTGACCTTCTTATTGACGATGAAACACAGATATTGCGTCGGAATTAAATACAAAAGGCACAATGCCGACTTAAGTACAAGGAAACTGACTCTTCGTACTGTCTATGTTTTGAACCATTCCTGTGACACTAGTTATAGTTGCCGATTCTTCACTTAAGGTTTACTGCATAACTCTGACCTTCTTATTGTTGATGAAACACAGAAATTGCACCGGAATTAAATACAAAAGGCACAACGCCGACTCAAGTACAAGATTACTGACTCTTCTTAGTGCCTATGTTTTGAACCATTCCTGTGACACTAGTTATAGAAGCCAATGCTTCACTTCAGGTTTACTGTATCCCTCTGACCTTCTTATTGACGATGAAACACAGAAATTGCATCGGAATTAAATAGAAAAGGCACAATGCCCACTTAAGTTCAAGATAACTGACTCTTCTTACTGTCTAAGTTATGAACCATTCCTGTGACATTAGTTATAGATTCCGATGCTTCACTTCAGGTTTACCGTATCCCTCTGACCTTCTTATTGACGATGAAACACAGAAATTGCATCGGAATTAAATAGAAAAGGCACAATGCCGACTTAACTACACGAAAACTGACTCTTCTTACTGTCAATGTTATGAACCATTCCTGTGACACTAGTTAAAGATTCCGATGCTTCACCTCAGGTTTACTGTATCCCTCTGACCTTCTTCTTGACGATGAAACACAGAAATTGCAACGGAATTAAATACAAAAGGCACAATGCCGACTTAAGTTCAAGAAAACTGACTCTTATTATTGTCTATGTTTTGAACCATTCCTGTGACACTAGTTATAGATTAGGATGATTCACTTCAGGTTTAGTGTATCCCTCTGACCTTCCTTTTGACGATGAAACACAGATATTGCATCGGAATTAAATACAAACTGCACAATGCCGACTTAAGTACAAGAAAACTGACTCTTCTTACTGTCTATATTTTGAACTATTCATGTGACACTAGTAATTGTTTCCGATGCTTCACTTCAGGCTTACTGTATCCCTCTGACCTTCTTATTAACGATGAAACACAGAAATTGCATCGGAGTTAAATACAAAAGGCACAATGCCGACTTAAGTACTAGAAAACTGACTCTTTATCTATCTATGTTTTTAACCATTCCTGTGCCACTAGTTATAGATTCCGATGCTTCACTTCCGGTTTTGCTGTATCCCTCTGACCTTCTTATTGACGATGAAACACAGAAATAGCTTCGGAATTAAATACAAAAGGCACAATGCCGACTTAAGTACAAGATAACTGACACTTCTTACTGTCTATGTGTTGAACCATTCATGAGACACTAGTTATAGATTCCGATGCTACACTTCATTTTTACTGTATCCCTCTGACCTTCTTATTGACGATGAATCACAGAAATTGCATCGGAGTTAAATACAAATGGAACAATGCCGAATTAAGTACACGAAAACTGACTCTTCTTACAGTCTATGCTTTGAACCATTCCTGTGACACTAGTTATAGATACCGATGCTTCACTTCAGGTTTACTATATCCCTCTGACCTTCTTATTGACGATGAAACACAGAAATTGCATCGGAATTAAATAGAAAATTCACAATGCCGACTTAACTACACGAAAACTAAACTCTTCTTACTGTCTATGTTTTGAACCATTCCTGTGACACTAGTTAAAGATTCCGATGCTTCACCTCAGGTTTACTGTATCCCTCTGACGTTCTTATTGACGATGAAACACAGAAACTGCAACGGAATTAAATACAAAAGGCACAATGCCGACTTAAGTTCAAGAAAACTGACTCTTCTTACTGTCTATGTTTTGAACCATTCCTGTGACACTAGTTATCGATTCAGATGATTCACTTCAGGTTTACTGTATCCCTCTGACCCTCTTGTTGACGATGAAATACAGAAATTGCATCGGAATTAAATACAAAAGCACAATGCCGACTTAAGTACAAGAAAACTGACACTTTTTACTGTCTATAATATGAACTCTTCATGTGACGCTAGTAATAGATTCCGATGCTTCACTTCAGGTTAACCGTACCCTCTGACCTTATTGACGGTGAAACATAGAAACTGCATCGGAATTAAATACAAAAGGCCCAATGCCGACTTAAGTACAAGAAAACTGACTATTCTTACTGTCCATGTTTTAACCACTCCTGTGACACTAGTTATAGATTTCGATTCTTCACTTCAGGATTACTGTATCCCTCTGTCCTTCTTATGACGAGGAAACACAGAAATAGCATCGGAATTAAATACAAAAGGCACAATGCCGACTTAAGAACAAGAAAACTGAGTCTTCTTACTATGTTTTGAACCATTCCAGTGACACTAGTTATAGATTCCGATGCTTTACTTCAAATTTACTGTATCCCTCTGACCTTCTTATTGACGATGAAACACAGAAATTTCATCGGAATTAAATACATGAGACACAATTCCGATTTTAGTACAAGGAAACTGACTCTTGTTACTGTTTATGTTTGAACCATTCCTGTGACACGAGTTATAGATTCCGATGCTTTACTTCCGGTTTACTGTATCCCTCTGACCTTCTTATTGACGATAAAACACAGAAATAGCATCGGAATTAAATACAAAAGGCACAATGCCGACTTAAGTACAAGTAAACTGACTCTTCTTACTGTCAGTGTGTTGACCAATTCATGGGACACTAGTTATAGATTCCGATGCTTCACTTCATTTTTACTGTATCCCTCTGAACTTGTTATTGACGATGAAACACTGAAACTGCATCGGAATTAAATACAAAATGCACAATGCCGACTTAAGAAAAAGATAACTGACTCTTCTTTACTGTCTATGTTTTGAACCATTCCTGTGACACTACTTATATATTCCGATGCTTCACTTCTGGTTTACTGTATCCCTCTGACCTTCATATTGACGATGAAACACAGAAATTGCATCGGAGGTAAATACAAATGGAACAATGCCGACTTAAGTACAAGAAAACTGACTCTTCTTACAGTCTATGCTTTGAACCATTCCTGTGACACTAGTTATAGTTTCCGATACTTCACTTCAGGTTTACTGCATCCCTCTGACCTTCTTATTGACGATGAAACACAGATATTGCGTCGGAATTAAATACAAAATGCACAATGCCGACTTAAGTACAAGGAAACTGACTCTTCGTACTGTCTATGTTTTGAACCATTCCTGTGACACTAGTTATAGTTGCCGATTCTTCACTTAAGGTTTACTGCATAACTCTGACCTTCTTATTGTTGATGAAACACAGAAACTGCACCGGAATTAAATACAAAACGCACAACGCCGACTTAAGTACAAGAAAACTGACTCTTTTTACTGTCTATGTTTTGATCTACTCCTGTGACACTAGTTATAGATTCCGATGCTTCACTTCAGTTTTACTGTATCCCTCTGACCTTCTTATTGACGATGAAACATAGAAATAGCATCGGAATCAGATAGAAAAGGAACAATGCCGACTCAAGTACAAGATTACTGACTCTTCTTAGTGCCTATGTTTTGAACCATTCCTGTGACACTAGTTATAGAAGCCAATACTTCACTTCAGGTTTACTGTATCCCTCTGACCTTCTTATTGACGATGAAACACAGAAATTGCATCGGAATTAAATAGAAAAGGCACAATGCCCACTTAAGTTCAAGATAACTGACTCTTCTTACTGTCTAAGTTATGAACCATTCCTGTGACACTAGTTATAGATTCCGATGCTTCACTTCAGGTTTACCGTATCCCTCTGACCTTCTTATTGACGATGAAACACAGAAATTGCATCGGAATTAAATAGAAAAGGCACAATGCCGACTTAACTACACGAAAACTGACTCTTCTTACTGTCAATGTTTTGAACCATTCCTGTGACACTAGTTAAAGATTCCGATGCTTCACCTCAGGTTTACTGTATCCCTCTGACCTTCTTCTTGACGATGAAACACAGAAATTGCAACGGAATTAAATACAAAAGGCACAATGCCGAGTTAAGTTCAAGAAAACTGACTCTTATTATTGTCTATGTTTTGAACCATTCCTGTGACACTAGTTATAGATTCCGATGATTCACTTCAGGTTTAGTGTATCCCTCTGACCTTCCTTTTGACGATGAAACACAGATATTGCATCGGAATTAAGTACAAACTGCACAATGCCGACTTAAGTACAAGAAAACTGACTCTTCTTACTGTCTATATTTTGAACTATTCATGTGACACTAGTAATTGTTTCCGATGCTTCACTTCAGGCTTACTGTATCCCTCTGACCTTCTTATTAACGATGAAACACAGAAATTGCATCGGAGTTAAATACAAAAGGCACAATGCCGACTTAAGTACAAGAAAACTGACTCTTCATCTGTCTATGTTTTTAACCATTCCTGTGCCACTAGTTATAGATTCCGATGCTTCACTTCCGGTTTTGCTGTATCCCTCTGACCTTCTTATTGACGATGAAACACAGAAATAGCTTCGGAATTAAATACAAAAGGCACAATGCCGACTTAAGTACAAGATAACTGACACTTCTTACTGTCTATGTGTTGAACCATTCATGAGACACTAGTTATATATTCCGATGCTACACTTCATTTTTACTGTATCCCTCTGACCTTCTTATTGACGATGAATCACAGAAATTGCATCGGAATTAAATACAAATGGCACAATGACGACTTAAGTACAAGAAAACTGACTCTTCTTACTGTCTACCTTTTAACCTTTCCTGTGACACTAGTTATAGATTCCGATGCTTCACTTCCGGTTAACTGTATCCCTCTGACCCTCTTATTGACGATGAAACACAGAAATTGCATCGGAATTAAATACAAAAGGCACAATGAAGACTTAAGTACAATATAACTGACTCTTCTTACTGTCTATGTGTTGAACGATTCATGTGACACTAGTTATAGATTCCGATGCTTCACTTCATTTTTACTGTATACCTCTGACCTTCTTATTGACGATGAATCACAGAAATTGCATCGGAATTAAATACAAAAGGTACAATGCCGACTTAAGTAAAAGAAAACTGACTCTTCTTACTGTCTATGTTTTAACCATTCCTGTGACACTAGTTATAGATTCCAATTCTTCACTTAAGGTTTACTGTATACCTCTGTCCTTGTTATTGACGACGAAACACAGAAACTGCATCGGAATTAAATACAAAAGGCACAATGCCGAATTCAGTACAAGAAAACTGACTCTTCTTACTGTCTATGTTTTGAACCAATCCTGTGACACTAGTTATAGATTCCGATGCTTTACTTCCGGTTTACTGTATTCCTCTGACCGTCTTATTGACGATGAAACACAGAAATAGCATCGGAATTAAATACAAAAGGCACAATGCCGACCTAAGTACAAGATAACTGACTCTTCATACTGTCTATGTGTTGAACCATTCATGTGACACTAGTTGTAGATTCCGATGCTTCACTTCCGGTTTACTGTATCCCTCTGACCTTCTTATTGACGATGAAACACAGATATTCCATCGGAATTAAATACAAAAAGCACAATGCCGACTTAAGTACAAGAAAACTGACTCTTCTTACTGTCTAAGTTTTGAACTATTGCTGTGACACTAGATATATATTCCGATTCTTCACTTAGGGTTTACTGTATTATTCTGTCCTTGTTATTGATGACGAAACACAGAAATTGCATCGGAATTAAATACGAAAGGCACAACGCCGACTTAAGTACAAGAAAACTGACTCTTCTTACTGTCTATGTTTTGAACCAAACCTGTGACACTAGTTATAGATTCCGATGCTTTACTTCCGCTTTACTGTATCTCTCTGACCTTCTTATTGACGAAGAAACACAGAAATAGCATCGGAATTAAATACAAAACGCACAATGCCGACTTAAGTTCAAGATAACTGACTCTTCTCACTGTCCATGTGTTGAACCATTCATGTGACACTAGTTATAGATTCCGATGCTTCACTTCCGTTTTACTGTATCCCTCTGACCTTCTTATTGACGATGAAACACAGATATTCCATCGGAATAAAATACAAAAGGCACAATGCCGACTTAAGTAAAAGAAAACTGACTCCTCTTACTGTCTATGGTTTGTACCATTCCGCTGACACTAGTTATAGATTCCGATGCTTCACTTCAGGTTTACTGTATCCCTCTGACCTTCTTATTGACGATGAAACACAGAAATTGCGTGGGAAGTAAATACAAGAAGCACAATGCAGACTTAAGTACAAGAAAACTGACTCTTGTAACTGTCTATGCTTTGAAACATTCATGTGACACTAGTTATAGATTCCGATGCTTCACTTCAGGTTTACTGTATCCCTCTGACCTTCTTATTGACGATGAAACACAGAAATTGCATGGGAATGAAATACAAAAGGCACAATGCTGACTTAAGTACAAGAAAACTGACTCTTGTTACTGTCTATGGTTTGAACCATTCCTGTGACACTAGTTATAGATTCCGAAGCTTCACTTCAGGTTTACTGTATCCCTCTGACCTTCTTATTGACGATGAAACACAGAAATTGCATCGGAATTAAATACAAGAGGCACAATGCCGACTTAAGTACAAGAAAACTGACTCTTCTTACTGTCTATGATTTAAACCATTCATGTGACACTAGTTATTGATTCCGATGCTTTACTCCTGGTTTACTGTATCCCTCTGACCTTCTTATTGACGATGAATCACAGAAATTGCTTCGGAATTAAATACAAATGTCACAATGCCGACTTAAGTACAAGAAAACTGACTCTTCTTACTGTCTACGTTTGGATCCATTCCTGTGACACTAGTTATAGCTTCCGATGCTTCACTTCAGGTTTACTGTATCCCTCTGACCTTCTTATTGACGATGAATCACAGAAATAGCTTCGGAATTAAATACAAATGGCACAATGCCGACTTAAGTACAAGATAACTGACTCTTCTTACTGTCTATGTGTTGAACCATTCATGAGACACTAGTTATAGATTCCGATGCTACACTTCATTTTTACTGTATCCCTCTGACCTTCTTATTGACGATGAATCACAGAAATTTGCATCGGAATTAAATACAAAAGGCACAATGCCGACTTAAGTACAAGAAAACTGACCCTTCTTACTGTCTATGTTTTAACCATTCCTGTGACACTAGTTATAGATTCCGATTCTTCACTTAAGGATACTGTATCCCTCTGACCTTCTTATTGACGATGAAACACAGAAATTGCATCGGAATTAAATACAAAAGGCACAATGCCGACTTAAGTACAAGATAACTGACTCTTCTCACTGTCTATGTGTTGAACCATTCATGTGACACTAGTTATAGATTCCGATGCTTCACTTCCGGTTTACTGTATCTTTCTGACCTTCTTATTGACGATGAAACACAGATATTCCATCGGAATTAAATACAAAAAGCACAATGTCGACTTAAGTACAAGAAAACTGACTCTTCTTACTGTCTAAGTTTTGAACCATTGCTGTGACACTAGATATAGATTCCTATGCTTCACTTCAGCTTTACTGTATCCCTCTGACCTTCTTATTGACGTTGAAACACAGAAATTGCATCGGAATTAAATACAAAAGCACAATGCCGGCTTAAGTACAAGAAAACTGTCTCTTCTTACTGTCTATGTTTTGAACCATTCCTGTGACACTAGTAATAGATTCCAGTGCTTCACTTCAGGTTTACTGTATACCTCTGACCCTATTATTGACGATGAAACACAGAAATTGCATCGGAATTAATACAAAAGGCACAATGCCGACTTAAGTACAAGAAAACTGACTCTTCTTACTGTCTATGGTTTGTACCATTCCTGTGAAACTAGTTATAGATTCCGATGCTTCACTTCAGGTTTAATGTATCCCTCTGACCTTCTTATTGACAATGAAACACAGAAATTGATCGGAATTACATACAAAAGGCACAACGCCGACTTAAGTACAAGAAAACTGACTCTTATTACTGTCTATGTTTTGAAAGGTTCCTGTGACACTAGTTATAGATTCCGATGCTTCACTTCAGGTTTACTGTATCCCTCTGACCTTCTTATTGACGATGAAACACAGAAATTGCATCGGAATTAAATACAAAAGACACAATGCCGACTTAAGTACAAGAAAACTGACTCTTCTTACTGTCTATGTTTTAAACATTCATGTGACACTATTTATAGATCCGATGCTTTACTCCAGGTTTACTGTATCCCTCTGACCTTCTTATTGACGATGAATCACAGAAATTACTTCGGAATTAAATTCAAAAGGCACAATGCCGACTTAAGTACAAGAAAACTGACTCTTCTTACTGTCTAAGTTTTGATCCATTCCTGTGACACTAGTTATAGATTCCGATGCTTCACTTCAGGTTTACTGAATTCCTCTGACCTTCTTATTGACGATGAAAGATAGAAATTGCATCGGAATTAAATAGAAAAGGAACAGTGCCGACCTAAGTACAAGAAAACTGTCTCTTCTTACTGTCTATGTTTTGAACCATTCCTATGACACTAGTTATAGATTCCGATGCTTCACTTCACGTTTACTGTATCTCTCTGACCTTCTTATTGACGATGAAACACAGAAATTGCATCGGAATTAATACAAAAGACACAATGCCGACTTAAGTACAAGAAAACTGACTCTTCTTACTGTCTATGTTTTAAACCATTCATGTGACACTATTTATAGATTCCGATGCTTTACTCCAGGTTTACTGTATCCCTCGGACCTTCTTATTGACGATGAAACACAGAAATAGCATCGGAATTAAATACAAAAGGCACAATGCCGACTTAAGTACAAGATAACTAACTCTTCTCACTGTCTATGTGTTGAACCAATCATGTGACACTAGTTATAGATTCCGATGCTTCACTTCAGGGTTACTGTATACCTCTGACCTTATTATTGACGATGAAACACAGAAATTGCATCGGAATTAAATACAAAAGGCACAATGCCGACTTAAGTACAAGAAAACTGACTCTTCTTACTGTCTATGGTTTGTACCATTCCTGTGACACTAGTTATAGATTCCGATGCTTCACTTCAGGTTTACTGTATCCCTCTGACCTGACCTTCTTATTGACGATGAAACACTGAAATTGCATCGGAATTAAATACAAAAGGCACAATGCCGACTTAAGTACAAGAAAACTGACTCTTCTTACTGTCTTTGTTTTGAACCATTCCTGTGACACTAGCTATAGATTCCGATGCTTCACTTCAGGTTAACTGTATCCCTCTGACCTTCTTATTGACGATGAAAACACAGAAATTGAATCGGAATTACATACAAAAGGCACAACGCCGACTTAAGTACAAGAAAACTGACTCTTATTACTGTCTATGTTTTGAAAGGTTCCTGTGACACTAGTTAAAGATTCCGATGCTTCACCTCAGGTTTACTGTATCCCTCTGACGTTCTTATTGACGATGAAACACAGAAATTGCTACGGAATTAAATACAAATGTAACTAGTTATAGATTCCGATGCTTCACTTCAGGTGTACTGTATCCCTCTGACCTTCTCATTGACGATGAAACATAGAAATTGCATCGGAATTAAATAGAAAAGGAACAATGCCGACTTCAGTACAAGAAACCTGACTCTTCTTACTGTCTATGTTTTGAACCATTACTGTGGCACTAGCTATAGATTCCGATGCTTCACTTCAGGTTTACTGTATCCTTCTGACCGTCTTATTGACGATGAAACACAGAAATTGCAACGGAATTAAATAGAAAAGGCACAATGCCGACTTAAGTACAAGAAAACTGACTCTTATAACTGTCTATGTTTTGAACCATTCATGTGACACTAGTTATAGATTCCGATGCTTCACTTCAGGTTCACTGTATCCCTCTGACGTTCTTATTGACGATGAAACACAGAAATTGCATCGGAATTAAATACAAAAGGCACAATGCCGGCTTAAGTACAAGAAAACTGACTCTTCTTACTGTCTATGTTTTGAACCATTCCTGTGACACTAGTTATAGATTCCGATGCTTCACTTCAGGTTTACTGTATCCCTCTGACCTTCTTATGGTTGATGAAACACAGAAATTACATCGGAATTAAATACAAAAAGCACAATGCCAACTTAAGTACAAGAAAACTGACTCTTCTTACTGTCAATGTTTTGAACCATTCCTGTGACACTAGTTATAGATTCCGATGCTTCACTTTAGGTTTACTGTATCCCTCTGACCTTCTTATTGACGATGAAACATAGAAATTGCATCGGAATTATATAGAAATGGAACAATGCCGACTTCAGTACAAGAAAACTGACTCTTCTTACTGTCTATGTTTTGAACCATTCCTGTGACACTAGTTATAGATTCCGATGCTTCACTTCAGGTTCACTGTATCCCTCTGACGTTCTTATTGACGATGAAACACAGAAATTGCATCGGAATTAAATAGAAAAGGCACAATGCCGACTTAAGTACAAGAAAACTGACTCTTATAACTGTCTATGTTTTGAACCATTCATGTGACACTAGTTATAGATTCCGATGCTTCACTTCAGGTTCACTGTATCCCTCTGACGTTCTTATTGACGATGAAACACAGAAATTGCATCGGAATTAAATACAAAAGGCACAATGCCGGCTTAAGTACAAGAAAACTGACTCTTCTTACTGTCTATGTTTTGAACCATTCCTGTGACACTAGTTATAGATTCCGATGCTTCACTTCAGGTTTACTGTATCCCTCTGACCTTCGTATTGACGATGAAACACAGAAATTGCATCGGAGTTAAATACAAAGGGAACAATGAAGACTTAAGTACAAGAAAACTGACTCTTCTTAACGTCTATGATTTGAACCATTCCTGTGACACTAGTTATAGATTCCGATGCTTCACTTCAGGTTTGCCGTATTCCTCTGACCCTCTTAGTGACGATGAAACACAGAAATTGCATCGGAATTAAATACAAAAGGCACAATGCCGACTTAAGTACAAGAAGACTGACTCTTCTTACTGTCTATGTTTTGAACCATTCCTGTGACACTAGTTAAAGATTCCGATGCTTCACTTCAGGTTTACTGTATCCCTCTGACCCGCTTATTGACGATGAAACACTGAAAGTGCATCGGAATTAAATACAAAAGGCACAATGCCGACTTAAGTACAAGGAAACTGACTCTTCTTACTGTCTATGTTTTGAACCATTCCTGTGACACTAGTTATAGTTGCCGATTCTTCACTTCAGGTTTACTGCATCCCTCTGACCTTCTTATTGTTGATGAAACACAGAAATTGCATCGGAATTAAATACAAAAGGCACAACGCCGACTTAAGTACAAGAAAAGTGATTCTTCTTACTGTCTATTTTTTGATCCATTCCTGTGACACTAGTTATGGTTTCCGATGATTCACTTCAGGTTTACTGTATCCCTCTGACCTTCTTATTGACGATGAAACATAGAAATTGCATCGGAATTAAATAGAACAGGAACAATGCCGACATAAGTACAAGAATACTGACTCTTCTTACTGGCTATGTTTTGAACCATTCCTGTGACATTAGTTATAGATGCCGATGCTTCACTTCAGGTTTACTGTATCCCTCAGACCTTCTTATTGACGATGAAACACAGAAATTGCATCGGAATTAAATAGAAAAGGCACAATGTCGAATTAAGTACAAGAAAACTGACTATTCCTACTGTCTATGTTTGAACCATTCCTGTGACACTAAATAGTGATTCCGATGCTTAACTTCAGGTTTACAGTATCCCTCTGACCTATTTATTGACGATGAAACACAGAAATTTCATCGGAATTGAATACAAAACGCACAATTCCAACTTAAGTACAAGAAAACTGACTCTTCTTACTGTCTATGTTTTGAACCATTCATGTGACACTAGTTATAGATTCCGATGCTTCACTTCAGGTTTACTGTATCCCTCTGACCCTCTTATTAACGACGAAACACAGAAATCACTTCGGAATTAAATACAAAAGGCACAATGCCTACTTAAGTTCAAGAAAACTCACTCTTCATACTGTCTATGTTTTGAACCATTCCTGTGACACTAGTTAAAGATTCCGATGCTTCACCTCAGGTTTACTGTATCCCTCTGACCTTCTTATTGACGATGAAACACAGAAACTGCAACGGAATTAAATACAAAAGGCACAATGCCGACTTAAGTTCAAGAAAACTGACTCTTCTTACTGTCTATGTTTTGAACCATTCCTGTGACACTAGTTATGGTTTCCGATGATTCACTTCAGGTTTACTGTATCCCTCTGACCTTCTTGTTGACGATGAAATACAGAAATTGCATCGGAATTAAATACAAAAGGCACATAGCCGACTTAAGTACATGAAAACTGACTCTTTTTACTGTCTACATTTTGGACTATTCATGTCACACTAGTAATAGATTCCGATGCTTCACTTCATTTTTACTGTATCCCTCTGACCTTCTTATTGACGATGAATCACAGAAATTTCATCGGAATTAAATACAAAAAGCAGAATGCCGACTTAAGTACAAGAAAATTGACTCTTCTTTACTGTCTATGTTTTGAACCATTCCTGTGACACTACTCATATATTCCAATGCTTCACTTCTGGTTTACTGTATCCCTCTGACCTTCATATTGACGATGAAACACAGAAATTGCATCGGAGTTAAATACAAATGGAACAATGCCGAATTAAGAACAAGAAAACTGACTCTTCTTACAGTCTATGCTTTGAACCATTCCTGTGACACTAGTTATAGATACCGATGCTTCACTTCAGGTTTACTATATCCCTCTGACCTTCTTATTGACGATGAAACACAGAAATTGCATTGGAATTAAATAGAAAATTCACAATGCCGACTTAACTACACGAAAACTGACTCTTCCTACTGTCTATGTTTTGAACCATTCCTGTGACACTAGTTAAAGATTCCGATGCTTCACCTCAGGTTTACTGTATCCCTCTGACGTTCTTATTGACGATGAAACACAGAAACTGAACGGAATTAAATACAAAAGGCACAATGCCGACTTAAGTTCAAGAAAACTGACTCTTCTTACTGTCTATAATTTGAACTATTCATGTGACACTAGTAATAGATTCCGATGCTTCACTTCAGGTTTACTGTATCCCTCTGAGCTTCTTATTGACGATGAAACATAGAAATTGCATCGGAATTAAATACAAAAGGCCCAATGCCGACTTAAGTACAAGAAAACTGACTCTTCTTAATGTCTATGTTTTAACCACTCCTGTGACACTAGTTATAGATTCCGATTCTTCACTTCAGGTTTATTGTGTCCCTCTGTCCTGCTTATGACGAGGAAACACAGAAAGAGCATCGGAATTAAATACAAAAGGCACAATGCCGACTTAAGAACAAGAAAACTGAGTCTTCTTACTATGTTTTGAACCATTCCAGTGACACTAGTTATAGATTCCGATGCTTTACTTCAGGTTTACTGTATCCCTCTGACCTTCTTATTGACGATGAAACACAGAAATTTCATCGGAATTAAATACATAAGACACAATTCCGACTTTAGTACAAGAAAACTGACTCTTGTTACTGTTTATGTTTGAACCATTCCTGTGACACGAGTTATAGATTCCGATGCTTCACTTCCGGTTTACTGTATCCCTCTGACCTTCTTATTGACGATAAAACACAGAAATAGCATCGGAATTAAATACAAAAGGCACAATGCCGACTTAAGTACAAGTAAACTGACTCTTCTTACTGTCTGTGTGTTGAACAATTCATGGGACACTAGTTATAGATTCCGATGCTTCACTTCATTTTTACTGTATCCCTCTGAACTTGTTATTGACGATGAAACACTGAAACTGCATCGGAATTAAATACAAAATGCACAATGCCGACTTAAGAAAAAGATAACTGACTCTTCTTTACTGTCTATGTTTTGAACCATTCCTGTGACACTTCTTATATATTCCGATGCTTCACTTCTGGTTTACTGTATCCCTCTGACCTTCATATTGACGATGAAACACAGAAATTTCATCGGAGGTAAATACAAATGGAACAATGCCGACTTAAGTACAAGAAAACTGACTCTTCTTACAGTCTGTGCTTTGAACCATTCCTGTAACACTAGTTATAGTTTCCGATGCTTCACTTCAGGTTTACTGTATCCCTCTGACCTTCTCATTGACGATCAAACACAGATATTGCGTCGGAATTAAATACAAAAGGCACAATGCCGACTTAAGTACAAGGAAACTGTCTCTTCGTACTGTCTATGTTTTGAACCATTCCTGTGACACTAGTTATAGTTGCCGATTCTTCACTTAAGGTTTACTGCATAACTCTGACCTTCTTATTGTTGATGAAACACAGAAATTGCACCGGAATTAAATACAAAAGGCACAACGCCGACTTAAGTACAAGAAAACTGACTCTTCTTACTGTTTATGTTTTGATCCACTCCTGTGACACTAGTTATAGATTCCGATGCTTCACTTCAGTTTTACTGTATCCCTCGGACCTTCTTATTGACGATGAAACATAGAAATTGCATCGGAATTAGATAGAAAAGGAACAATGCCGACTCAAGTACAAGATTACTGACTCTTCTTAGTGCCTATGTTTTGAACCACTCCTGTGACACTAGTTATAGATGCCGATGCTTCACTTCAGGTTTACTGTATCCCTCTGACCTTCTTATTGACGATGTAACACAGAAATTGCATCGGAATTAAATAGAAAAGGCACAATGCCCTCTTAAGTTCAAGATAACTGACACTTCTTACTGTCTAAGTTATGAACCGTTCCTGTGACACTAGTTATAGATTCCGATGCTTCACTTCAGGTTTACCGTATCCCTCTGACCTTCTTATTGACGATGAAACACAGAAATTGCATCGGAATTAAATAGAAAAGGCACAATGCCGACTTAACTACACGAAAACTGACTCTTCTTACTGTCAATGTTTTGAACCATTCCTGTGACACTAGTTAGAGATTCCGATGCTTCACCTCAGGTTTACTGTATCCCTCTGACCTTCTTCTTGACGATGAAGCACAGAAATTGCAACGTAATTAAATACAAAAGGCACAATGCCGACTTAAGTTCAAGAAAACTGACTCTTATTATTGTCTATGTTTTGAACCATTCCTGTGACACTAGTTATAGATTCCGATGACTCACTTCAGGTTTAGTGTATCCCTCTGACCTTCCTTTTCACGATGAAACACAGATATTGCATCGGAATTAAATACAAACTGCACAATGCCGACTTAAGTACAAGAAAACTGACTCTTCTTACTGTCTATATTTTGAACTATTCATGTGACACTAGTAATTGTTTCCGATGCTTCACTTCAGGCTTACTGTATCCCTGTGGCCTTCTGATTAACGATGAAACACAGAAATTGCATCGGAGTTAAATACAAAAGGCACAATGCCGACTTAAGTACAAGATAACTGACTCTTCATCTGTCTATGTTTTTAACCATTCCTGTGACACTAGTTATAGATTCCGATGCTTCACTTCCGGTTTTGCTGTATCCCTCTGACCTTCTTATTGACGATGAAACACAGAAATAGCTTCGGAATTAAATACAAAAGGCACAATGCCGACTTAAGTACAAGATAACTGACACTTCTTACTGTCTATTTTTTGATCCATTAATGTGACACTAGTTATAGATTCCGATGCTTCACTTCAGGTTTACTGTATCCCTCTGACCTTCTTATTGACGATGAAACATAGAAATTGCATCGGAACTAAATAGAACAGGAACAATGCCGACATAAGTACAAGAATACTGACTCTTCTTACTGGCTATGTTTTGAACCATTCCTGTGACATTAGTTATAGATGCCGATGCTTCACTTCAGGTTTACTGTATCCCTCAGACCTTCTTATTGACGATGAAACACAGAAATTTCATCGGAATTGAATACAAAACGCACAATTCCAACTTAAGTACAAGAAAACTGACTCTTCGTACTGTCTATGTTTTGAACCATTCATGTGATACTAGTTATAGATTCCGATGCTTCACTTCAGGTTTACCGAATCCCTCAGACCTTCTTATTGACGATGAAACACAGAAATTGCATTGGATTTAAATAGAAAAGGCACAATGCCGACTAAACTACACAAATACTGACTCTTCTTAATGTCTATGTTTTGAACCATTCCAGGGACACTAGTTAAAGATTCCGATGCTTCACCTCAGGTTTACTGTATCCCTCTGACCTTCTTTTTGACGATGAAACACAGAAACTGCAACGGAATTAAATACCAAAGGCACAATGCCGACTTAAGTTCAAGAAAACTGACTCTTCTTACTGTCTATGTTTTGAACCATTCCTGTGACACTAGTTATGGTTTCCGATGATTCACTTCAGGTTTACTGTATCCCTCTGACCTTCTTATTGACGATGAATCACAGAAATTTCATCGGAATTAAATACAAAAGGCACATAGCCGACTTAAGTACATGAAAACTGACTCTTTTTACTGTCTATATTTTGGACTATTCATGTCACACTAGTAATAGATTCCGATGCTTCACTTCATTTTTACTGTATCCTTCTGACCTTCTTATTGACGATGAATCACAGAAATTTCATCGGAATTAAATACAAAAAGCAGAATGCCGACTTAAGTACAAGAAAATTGACTCTTCTTTACTGTCTATGTTTTGAACCATTCCTGTGACACTACTTATATATTCCAATGCTTCACTTCTGGTTTACTGTATCCCTCTGACCTTCATATTGACGATGAAACACAGAAATTGCATCGGAGTTAAATACAAATGGAACAATGCCGAATTAAGAACAAGAAAACTGACTCTTCCTACAGTCTATGCTTTGAACCATTCCTGTGACACTAGTTATAGATACCGATGCTTCGCTTCAGGTTTACTATATCCCTCTGACCTTCTTATTGACGATGAAACACAGAAACTGCAACGGAATCATATTCAAAAGGCACAATGCCGACTTAAGTTCAAGAAAACTGACTCTTCTTACTGTCAATGTTTTGAACCATTCCTGTGACACTAGTTATAGTTGCCGATTCTTCACTTAAGGTTTACTGCATAACTCTGACCTTCTTATTGTTGATGAAACACAGAAATTGCACCGGAATTAAATACAAAAGGCACAACGCCGACTTAAGTACAAGTAAACTGACTCTTCTTACTGTCTGTGTGTTGAACAATTCATGGGACACTAGTTATAGATTCCGATGCATCACTTCATTTTTACTGTATCCCTCTGAACTTGTTATTGACGATGAAACACTGAAACTGCATCGGAATTAAAAACAAAATGCACAATGATGACTTAAGAAAAATATAACTGACTCTTCTTTACTGTCTATGCTTTGAACCATTCCTGTGACACTAGTTATAGATTCCGATGCTTCACTTCAGTTTTACTGTATCCCTCCGACCTTCTTATTGACGATGAAACGTAGAAATTGCATCGGAATTAGATACAAAAGGAACAATGCCGACTCAAGTACACAATTACTGACTCTTCTTAGTGCCTATGTTTTGAACCATTCCTGTGACACTAGTTATAGATGCCGATGCTTCACTTCAGGTTTACTGTATCCCTCTGACATTCTTATTGACGATGAAACACAGAAATTGCATCGGAGTTAAATAGAAAAGGCACAATGCCCACTTAAGTTCAAGACAACTGACTCTTCTTACTGTCTAAGTTATGAACCATTCCTGTGACACTAGTTATAGATTCCGATGCTTCACTTCAGGTTTACCGTATCCCTCTGACCTTCTTATTGACGATGAAACAAAGAGATTGCATCGGAATTAAATAGAAAAGGCACAATGCCGACTTAACTACACGAAAACTGACTCTTCTTATTGTCAATGTTTTGAACCATTCCTGTGACACTAGTTAAAGATTCCGATGCTTCACCTCAGGTTTACTGTATCCCTCTGACCTTCTTCTTGACGATAAAACACAGAAATTGCAACGGAATTAAATACAAAATTCACAATGCCGACTTAAGTTCAAGAAAACTGACTTTTATTATTGTCTATGTTTTGAACCATTCCTGTGACACTAGTTATAGATTCCGATGATTCACTTCAGGTTTAGTGTATCCCTCTGACTTTCCTTTTCACGATGAAACACAGATATTGCATCGGAATTAAATACAAACTGCACAATGCCGACTTAAGTACAAGAAAACTGACTCTTCTTACTGTCTATATTTTGAACTATTCATGTGACACTAGTAATTGTTTCCGATGCTTCACTTCAGGCTTACTGTATCCCTGTGACCTTCTTATTAACGATGAAACACAGAAATTGCATCGGAGTTAAATACAAAAGGCACAATGCCGACTTAAGTACAAGAAAACTGACTCTTCATCTGTCTATGTTTTTAACCATTCCTGTGACACTAGTTATAGATTCCGATGCTTCACTTACGGTTTTGCTGTATCCCTCTGACCTTCTTATTGACGATGAAACACAGAAATAGCTTCGGAATTAAACACAAAAGGCACAATGCCGACTTAAGTACAAGATAACTGACACTTCTTACTGTCTATTTTTTGATCCATTAATGTGACACTAGTTATAGATTCCGATGCTTCACTTCAGGTTTACTGTATCCCTCTGACCTTCTTATTGACGATGAAACATAGAAATTGCATCGGAACTAAATAGAACTGGAACAATGCCGACATAAGTACAAGAATACTGCCTCTTCTTACTGGCTATGTTTTGAACCATTCCTGTGACATTAGTTATAGATGCCGATGCTTCACTTCAGGTTTACTGTATCCCTCAGACCTTCTTATTGACGATGAAACACAGAAATTGCATCGGAATTAAATAGAAAAGGCACAATGCCGAATTAAGTACAAGAAAACTGACTATTCTTACTGTCTATGTTTGAACCATTCCTGTGACACTAAATAGTGATTCCGATGCTTAACGTCAGGTTTACAGTATCCCTCTGACCTTTTTATTGACGATGAAACACAAAAATTTCATCGGAATTGAATACAAAACGCACAATTCCAACTTAAGTACAAGAAAACTGACTCCTCTTACTGTCTATGTTTTGAACCATTCATGTGATACTAGTTATAGATTCCGATGCTTCACTTCAGGTTTACTGTATCCCTCTGACCTTCTTATTGACGATGAAACACAGAAATCGCTTCGGAATTAAATACAAAAGGCACAATGCCTACTTAAGTTCAAGAAAACTCACTCTTCTTACTGTCTAAGTTATGAACCATTCCTGTGATACTAGTTATAGATTCCGATGCTTCACTTCAGGTTTACCGAATCCCTCAGACCTTCTTATTGACGATGAAACACAGAAATTGCATTGGATTTAAATAGAAAAGGCACAATGCCGACTTAACTACACAAAAACTCTCTCTTCTTAATGTCTAAGTTTTGAACCATTCCTGGGACACTAGTTAAAGATTCCGATGCTTCACCTCAGGTTTACTGTATCCCTCTGACCTTCTTTTTGACGATGAAACACAGAAACTGCAACGGAATTAAATACCAAAGGCACAATGCCGACTTAAGTTTAAGAAAACTGACTCTTCTTACTGTCTATGTTTTGAACCATTCCTGTGACACTAGTTATGGTTTCCGATGATTCACTTCAGGTTTACTGTATCCCTCTGACCTTCTTATTGACGATGAATCACAAAAAATTTCATCGGAATTAAATACAAAAGGCACATAGCCGACTTAAGTACATGAAAACTGACTCTTTTAACTGTCTATATTTTGGACTATTCATGTCACACTAGTAATAGATTCCGATGCTTCACTTCATTTTTACTGTATCCTTCTGACCTTCTTATTGACGATGAATCACAAAAATTTCATCGGAATTAAATACAAAAAGCAGAATGCCGACTTAAGTACAAGAAAATTGACTCTTCTTTACTGTCTATGTTTTGAACCTTTCCTGTGACACTACTTATATATTTCAATGCTTCACTTCTGGTTTACTGTATCCCTCTGACCTTCATATTGACGATGAAACACAGAAATTGCATCGGAGTTAAATACAAATGGAACAATGCCGAATTAAGAACAAGAAAACTGACTCTTCCTACAGTCTATGCTTTGAACCATTCCTGTGACACTAGTTATAGATACCGATGCTTCACTTCAGGTTTACTATATCCCTCTGACCTTCTTATTGACGATGAAACACAGAAACTGCAACGGAATTAAATTCAAAAGGCACAATGCCGACTTAAGTTCAAGAAAACTGACTCTTCTTACTGTCAATGTTTTGAACCATTCCTGTGACACTAGTTATAGTTGCCGATTCTTCAATAAAGGTTTACTGCATAACTCTGACCTTCAAATTGTTGATGAAACACAGAAATTGCACCGGAATTAAATACAAAAGGCACAACGCCGACTTAAGTACAAGTAAACTGACTCTTCTTACTGTCTGTGTGTTGAACAATTCATGGGACACTAGTTATAGATTCCGATGCATCACTTCATTTTTACTGTATCCCTCTGAACTTGTTATTGACGATGAAACACTGAAACTGCATCGGAATTAAAAACAAAATGCACAATGCCGACTTAAGAAAAAGATAACTGACTCTTCTTTACTGTCTATGCTTTGAACCATTCCTGTGACACTAGTTATAGATTCCGATGCTTCACTTCAGTTTTATTGTATCCCTCCGACCTTCTTATTGACGATGAAACATAGAAATTGCATCGGAATTAGATACTAAAGGAACAATGCCGACTTAAGTTCAAGAAAACTGACTTTTATTATTGTCTATGTTTTGAACCATTCCTGTGACACTAGTTATAGATTCCGATGATTCAGTTCAGGTTTAGTGTATCCCTCTGACTTTCCTTTTCACGATGAAACACAGATATTGCATCGGAATTAAATACAAACTGCACAATGCCGACTTAAGTACAAGAAAACTGACTCTTCTTACTGTCTATATTTTGAACTATTCATGTGACACTAGTAATTGTTTCCGATGCTTCACTTCAGGCTTACTGTATCCCTGTGACCTTCTTATTAACGATGAAACACAGAAATTGCATCGGAGTTAAATACAAAAGGCACAATGCCGACTTAAGTACAAGAAAACTGACTCTTCATCTGTCTATGTTTTTAACCATTCCTGTGACACTAGTTATAGATTCCGATGCTTCACTTACGGTTTTGCTGTATCCCTCTGACCTTCTTATTGACGATGAAACACAGAAATAGCTTCGGAATTAAACACAAAAGGCACAATGCCGACTTAAGTACAAGATAACTGACACTTCTTACTGTCTATTTTTTGATCCATTAATGTGACACTAGTTATAGATTCCGATGCTTCACTTCAGGTTTACTGTATCCCTCTGACCTTCTTATTGACGATGAAACATAGAAATTGCATCGGAACTAAATAGAACTGGAACAATGCCGACATAAGTACAAGAATACTGCCTCTTCTTACTGGCTATGTTTTGAACCATTCCTGTGACATTAGTTATAGATGCCGATGCTTCACTTCAGGTTTACTGTATCCCTCAGACCTTCTTATTGACGATGAAACACAGAAATTGCATCGGAATTAAATAGAAAAGGCACAATGCCGAATTAAGTACAAGAAAACTGACTATTCTTACTGTCTATGTTTGAACCATTCCTGTGACACTAAATAGTGATTCCGATGCTTAACGTCAGGTTTACAGTATCCCTCTGACCTTTTTATTGACGATGAAACACAAAAATTTCATCGGAATTGAATACAAAACGCACAATTCCAACTTAAGTACAAGAAAACTGACTCCTCTTACTGTCTATGTTTTGAACCATTCATGTGATACTAGTTATAGATTCCGATGCTTCACTTCAGGTTTACTGTATCCCTC
The DNA here is from genome assembly GCF_021461385.2 of Schistocerca piceifrons. Lineage (NCBI taxonomy): Eukaryota > Metazoa > Arthropoda > Insecta > Orthoptera > Acrididae > Schistocerca > Schistocerca piceifrons. The sequence continues at coordinate 328,912 of NW_025727779.1, forward strand.
TGACCTTCTTATTGACGATGAAACACAGAAATCGCTTCGGAATTAAATACAAAAGGCACAATGCCTACTTAAGTTCAAGAAAACTCACTCTTCTTACTGTCTAAGTTATGAACCATTCCTGTGATACTAGTTATAGATTCCGATGCTTCACTTCAGGTTTACCGAATCCCTCAGACCTTCTTATTGACGATGAAACACAGAAATTGCATTGGATTTAAATAGAAAAGGCACAATGCCGACTTAACTACACAAAAACTGTCTCTTCTTAATGTCTAAGTTTTGAACCATTCCTGGGACACTAGTTAAAGATTCCGATGCTTCACCTCAGGTTTACTGTATCCCTCTGACCTTCTTTTTGACGATGAAACACAGAAACTGCAACGGAATTAAATACCAAAGGCACAATGCCGACTTAAGTTTAAGAAAACTGACTCTTCTTACTGTCTATGTTTTGAACCATTCCTGTGACACTAGTTATGGTTTCCGATGATTCACTTCAGGTTTACTGTATCCCTCTGACCTTCTTATTGACGATGAATCACAAAAAATTTCATCGGAATTAAATACAAAAGGCACATAGCCGACTTAAGTACATGAAAACTGACTCTTTTAACTGTCTATATTTTGGACTATTCATGTCACACTAGTAATAGATTCCGATGCTTCACTTCATTTTTACTGTATCCTTCTGACCTTCTTATTGACGATGAATCACAAAAATTTCATCGGAATTAAATACAAAAAGCAGAATGCCGACTTAAGTACAAGAAAATTGACTCTTCTTTACTGTCTATGTTTTGAACCTTTCCTGTGACACTACTTATATATTTCAATGCTTCACTTCTGGTTTACTGTATCCCTCTGACCTTCATATTGACGATGAAACACAGAAATTGCATCATAGTTAAATACAAATGGAACAATGCCGAATTAAGAACAAGAAAACTGACTCTTCCTACAGTCTATGCTTTGAACCATTCCTGTGACACTAGTTATAGATACCGATGCTTCACTTCAGGTTTACTATATCCCTCTGACCTTCTTATTGACGATGAAACACAGAAACTGCAACGGAATTAAATTCAAAAGGCACAATGCCGACTTAAGTTCAAGAAAACTGACTCTTCTTACTGTCAATGTTTTGAACCATTCCTGTGACACTAGTTATAGTTGCCGATTCTTCAATAAAGGTTTACTGCATAACTCTGACCTTCTTATTGTTGATGAAACACAGAAATTGCACCGGAATTAAATACAAAAGGCACAACGCCGACTTAAGTACAAGTAAACTGACTCTTCTTACTGTCTGTGTGTTGAACAATTCATGGGACACTAGTTATAGATTCCGATGCATCACTTCATTTTTACTGTATCCCTCTGAACTTGTTATTGACGATGAAACACTGAAACTGCATCGGAATTAAAAACAAAATGCACAATGCCGACTTAAGAAAAAGATAACTGACTCTTCTTTACTGTCTATGCTTTGAACCATTCCTGTGACACTAGTTATAGATTCCGATGCTTCACTTCAGTTTTATTGTATCCCTCCGACCTTCTTATTGACGATGAAACATAGAAATTGCATCGGAATTAGATACTAAAGGAACAATGCCGACTCAAGTACAAGATTACTGACTCTTCTTAGTGCCTATGTTTTGAACCATTCCTGTGACACTAGTTATAGATGCCGATGCTTCACTTCAGGTTTACTGTATCCCTCTGACATTCTTATTGACGATGAAACACAGAAATTGCATCGGAACTAAATAGAAAAGCACTATGCCCACTTAAGTTCAAGATAGATGACTCTTCTTACTGTCTAAGTTATGAACCATTCCTGTGACACTAGTTATAGATTCCGATGCTTCACTTCAGGTTTACCGTATCCCTCTGACCTTCTTATTGACGATGAAACAAAGAGATTGCATCGGAATTAAATAGAAAAGGCACAATGCCGACTTAACTACACGAAAACTGACTCTTCTTACTGTCAATGTTTTGAACCATTCCTGTGACACTAGTTAAACATTCCGATGCTTCACCTCAGGTTTACTGTATCCCTCTGACCTTCTTCTTGACGATGAAACACAGAAATTGCAACGGAATTAAATACAAAATTCACAATGCCGACTTAAGTTCAAGAAAACTGACTCTTATTATTGTCTATGTTTTGAACCATTCCTGTGACACTAGTTATAGATTCCGATGATTCACTTCAAGTTTAGTGTATCCCTCTGACCTTCCTTTTCACGATGAAACACAGATATTGCATCGGAATTAAATACAAACTGCACAATGCCGACTTAAGTACAAGAAAACTGACTCTTCTTACTGTCTATATTTTGAACTATTCATGTGACACTAGTAATTGTTTCCGATGCTTCACTTCAGGCTTACTGTATCCCTCTGACCTTCTTATTAACGATGAAACACAGAAATTGCATCGGAGTTAAATACAAGAGGCACAATGCCGACTTAAGTACAAGACAACTGACTCTTCATCTGTCTATGTTTTTAACCATTCCTGTGACACTAGTTATAGACTCCGATGCTTCACTTCCGGTTTTGCTGTATCCCTCTGACCTTCTTATTGACGATGAAACACAGAAATAGCTTCGGAATTAAATACAAAAGGCACAATGCCGACTTAAGTACAAGGTAACTGACACTTCTTACTGTCTATGTGTTGAACCATTCATGAGACACTAGTTATAGACTCCGATGCTACACTTCATTTTTACTGTATCCCTCTGACCTTCTTATTGACGATGAATCACAGAAATTGCATCAGAATTAAATACAAAAGCTACAATGCCGACTTAAGTACAAGAAAACTGACTCTTCTTACTGTCTATGTTTTAACCATTCCTGTGACACTAGTTATAGATTCCAATTCTTCACTTAAGGTTTACTGTATCCCTCTGTCCTTGTTATTGACGACGAAACACAGAAACTGCATCGGAATTAAATACGAAAGGCACAATGCCGACTTAAGTACAAGATAACTGACTCTTCTCACTGTCTATGTGTTGAATCATTCATGTGACACTAGTTATAGATTCCGATGCTTCACTTCCGGTTTACTGTATACCGCTGACCTTCTTATTGAAGATGAAACACAGATATTCCATCGGAATTAAATACAAAAAGCACAATGCCGACTTAAGTACAAGAAAACTGACTCTTCTTACTGTCTAAGTTTTGAACCATTGCTGTGACACTAGATATATATTCCGATTCTTCACTTAAGGTTTGCTGTATCATTCTGTCCTTGGTATTGATGACGAAACACAGAAATTGCATCGGAATTAAATACGAAAGGCACAACGCCGACTTAAGTACAAGAAAACTGACTCTTCTTACTGTCTATGTTTTGAACCAATCCTGTGACACTAGTTATAGATTCCGATGCTTTACTTCCGCTTTACTGTATCTCTCTGACCTTCTTATTGACGATGAAACACAGAAATAGCATCGGAATTAAATACAAAACGAACAATGCCGACTTAAGTAAAAGATAACTGACTCTTCTCACTGTCTATGTGTTGAACCATTCATGTGACACTAGTTATAGATTCCGATGCTTCACTTCCGGTTTACTGTATCCCTCTGACCTTCTTATTGACGATGAAACACAGATATTCCATCGGAATTAAATACAAAAAGCACAATGCCGACTTAAGTACGAGAAAACGGACTCTTCTTACTGTCTAGGTTTTGAACCTTTGCTGTGACACTAGATATAGATTCCTTTACTTCACTTCAGCTTTACTGTATCCCTCTGACCTTCTTATTGACGATGAAACACAGAAATAGCATCGGAATTAAATACAAAACGCACAATGCCGACTTAAGTACAAGATAACTGACTCTTCTCACTGTCTATGTGTTGAACCATTCATGTGACACTAGTTATAGATTCCGATGCTTTACTCCAGGTTTACTGTATCCCTCTGACCTTCTCATTGACGATGAATCACAGAAATTGCTTCGGAATTAAATACAAATGTCACAATGCCGACTTAAGTACAAGAAAACTGACTCTTCTTACTGTCTACGTTTGGATCCATTCCTGTGACACTAGTTATAGATTCCGATGCTTCACTTCAGGTGTACTGTATCCCTCTGCCCTTCTCATTGACGATGAAACATAGAAATCGAATCGGAATCAAATAGAAAAGGAAAATGCCGACTTCAGTACAAGAAACCTGACTCTTCTTACTGTCTATGATTTGAACCATTCCTGTGACACTAGTTATAGATTCCGATGCTTCACTTCAGGTTTACTGTATCCTTCTGACCTTCTTATTGACGATGAAACACAGAAATTGCATCGGAATTGAACAGAAAATGCTCAATGCCGACTTAAGTACAAGAAAACTGACTCTTCTCACTGTCTGTGTTTCGAACCATTCCTGTGACACTAAATATAGATTCCGATGCTTCACTTCAGGTTTACTGTATCACTCTGACCTTCTTATTGACGATGAAACACAGAAACTGCATCGGAATTAAATACAAAAAACACAATGCCGACTTAAGTACAAGAAAACTGACTCTTCTAACTGTCTATGTTATGAACCATTCATGTGACACTAGTTATAGATTGCGATGCTTCACTTCAGGTTCACTGTATCCCTCTGACCTTCTTATTGACGATGCAACACAGAAATTGCATCGGAATTAAATACAAAAGGCACAATGCCGGCTGAAGTACAAGAAAACTGACTCTTCTTACTGTTTAAGATTTGAACCATTCCTGTGACACTAGTTATAGATTCCGATGCTTCACTTCACGTTTACTGTATCCCTCTGACCTTCTTATTGACGATGAAACACAGAAATTGCATCGGAATTAAATGCAAGAGGCACAATGCCGACTTAAGTACAAGAAAACTGACTCTTCTTACTGTCTATGATTTAAACCATTCATGTGACACTAGTTATAGATTCCGATGCTTTACTCCAGTTTTACTGTATCCCTCTGACCTTCTTATTGACGATAAAACACAGAAATTGCAACGGAATTAAATACAAAAGGCACAATGCCGACTTAAGTACAAGAAAACTGACTCTTCTTATTGTCTATGTTTTGAACCATTCCTGTGACACTAGTTATAGATTCCGATGATTCACTTCAGGTTTACTGTATCCCTCGGACCTTCCTTTTGACGATGAAACACAGAAATTGCATCGGAATAAAATACAAACTGCACAATGCCGACTTAAGTACAAGAAAACTGACTCTTCTTACTGTCTATACTTTGAACTATTCATGTGACACTAGTAATTGTTTCCGATGCTTCACTTCAGGCTTACTGTATCCCTCTGACCTTCTTATTAACGATGAAACACAGAAATTGCATCGGAGTTAAATACAAAAGGCACAATGCCGACTTAAGTACAAGAAAACTGACTCTTCATCTGTCTATGTTTTGAACCATTCCTGTGACACTAGTTATAGATTCCGATGCTTCACTTCCGGTTTTGCTGCATCCCTCTGACCTTCTTATTGACGATGAAACACAGAAATAGCTTCGGAATTAAATACAAAAGGCACAATGCCGACTTATGTACAAGATAACTGACTCTTCTTACTGTCTATGTGTTGAACCATTCATGAGACACTAGTTATAGATTCCGATGCTACACTTCATTTTTACTGTATCCCTCTGACCTTCTTATTGACGATGAATCACAGAAATTGCATCGGAATTAAATACAAAAGGTACAATGCCGACATAAGTACAAGAAAACTGACTCTTCTTACTGTCTATGTTTTAACCATTCCTGTGACACTTGTTATAGATTCCGATTCTTCACTTAAGGTTTACTGTATCCCTCTGTCCTTGTTATTGACTACGAAACACAGAAACTGCATCGGAATTAAATACGAAAGGAACAATGCCGACTTAAGTACAAGAAAACTGACTCTTCTTACTGTCTATGTTTTGAACCAATCCTGTGACACTAGTTATAGATTCAGATGCTTTACTTCCGGTTTACAGTATCCCTCTGACCTTCTTATTGACGATGAAACACAGAAATAGCATCGGAATTAAATACAAAAGGCACAATGCCGACTTAAGTACAAGATAACTGACTCTTCTCACTGTCTATGTGTTGAACCATTCATGTGACACTAGTTATAGATTCCGAGGCATCACTTCCGGTTTACTGTATACCTCTGACCTTCTTATTGACGATGAAACACAGATATTCCATCGGAATTAAATACAAAAAGCACAATGCCGACTTAAGCACAAGAAAACTGACTCTTCTTACTGTCTAAGTTTTGAACCATTGCTGTGACACAAGATATACATTCCGATTCTTCAGTTAAGGTTTACTGTATCCCTCTGTCCTTGTTATTGACGACGAAACACAGAAATTGCATCGGAATTAAATACGAAAGGCACAATGCCGACTTAAGTACAAGAAAACTGACTCTTCTTACTGTCTATGTTTTGAACCAATCCTGTGACACTAGTTATAGATTCCGATGCGTTACTTCCGGTTTACTGTATCCCTCTGACCTTCTTATTGACGATGAAACACAGAAACTGCATCGGAATTAAATACAAAAAACACAATGCCGACTTAAGTACAAGAAAACTGACTCTTCTAACTGTCTATGTTATGAACCATTCATGGGACACTAGTTATAGATTCCGATGCTTCACTTCAGGTTCACTGTATCCCTCTGACCTTCTTCTTGAGGATGAAACACAGATATTCCATCGGAATTAAATACAAAAAGCACAATGCCGACTTAAGTACAAGAAAACTGACTCTTCTTACTGTCTAAGTTTTGAACCATTGCTGTGACACTAGATATAGATTCCTATGCTTCACTTCAGCTTTACTGTATCCCTCTGACCTTCTTATTGACGATGAAACACAGAAATTGCATTGAAATTAAATACAAATGGCACAATGCCGGCATAAGTACAAGAAAACTGTCTCTTCTTACTGTCTACGTTTGGATCCATTCCTGTGACACTAGTTATGGATTCCGATGCTTCACTTCAGGTGTACTGTATCCCTCTGACCTTCCCATTGACGATGAAACATAGAAATTGAATCGGAATTAAATAGAAAAGGAACAATGCCGACTTCAGTACAAGAAACCTGACTCTTCTTACTGTCTATGTTTTGAACCATTCCTGTGACACTAGTTATAGATTCCGATGCTTCACTTCACTTTACTGTATCCCTCTGACCTTCTTATTGACGATGAATCACAGAAATTTCATCGGAATTAAATACAAAAAGCAGAATGCCGACTTAAGTACAAGATAATTGACTCTTCTTTACTGTCTATGTTTTGAACCATTCCTGTGACACTACTTATATATTCCAGTGCTTCACTTCTGGTTTACTGTATCCCTCTGACCTTCATATTGACGATGAAAGACAGAAATTGCATCGGAGTTAAATACAAATGGAACAATGCCGAATTAAGTACAAGAAAACAGACTCTTCTTACAGTCTATGCTTTGAACCATTCCTGTGACACTAGTTATAGATTCCGATGCTTCACTTCAGGTTTACCGTATCCCTCAGACCTTCTTATTGACGATGAAACACAGAAATTGCATCATAATTAAATAGAAAATTCACAATGCCTACTTAACTACACGAAAACTGACTCTTCTTACTGTCTATGTTTTGAACCATTCCTGTGACACTAGTTTAAGATTCCGATGCTTCACCTCAGGTTTACTGTATCTCTCTGACCTTCTTATTGACGATGAAACACAGAAATTGCAACGGAATTAAATACAAAAGGCACAATGCCGACTTAAGTTCAAGTAAACTGACTCTTCTTACTGTCTATGTTTTGAACCATTCCTGTGACACTAGTTATGGATTCCGATGATTCACTTCAGGTTTACTGTATCCCTCTGACCTTCTTGTTGACGATGAAATACAGAAATTGCATCGGAATTAAATACAAAAGCACAATGCCGACTTAAGTACAAGAAAACGGACTCTTCTTACTGTCTATGTTTTAACCACTCCTGTGACACTAGTTATAGATTCGGATTCTTCACTTCAGGTTTACTGTATCCCTCTGTCCTTCTTATGACGAGGAAACACAGAAATAGCATCGGAATTAAATACAAAAGGCACAATGCCGACTTAAGAACAAGAAAACTGAGTCTTCTTACTAAGTTTTGAACCATTCCAGTGACACTAGTTATAGATTCCGATGCTTTACTTCAGGTTTACTGTATCCCTCTGACCTTCTTATTGACGATGAAACACAGAAATTTCATCGGAATTAAATACGTAAGACACAATTCCGACTTTAATACAAGAAAACTGACTCTTGTTACTGTTTACGTTTGAACCATTCCTGTGACACGAGTTATAGATTCCGATGCTTCACTTCCGGTTTACTGTATCCCTCTGACCTTCTTATTGACGATAAAAGACAGAAATAGCATCGGAATTAAATACAAAAGGCACAATGCCGACTTAAGTACAAGTAAACTGACTCTTCTTACTGTCTGTGTGTTGAACAATTCATGGGACACTAGTTATAGATTCCGATGCTTCACTTCATTTTTACTGTATCCCTCTGAACTTGTTATTGTCGATGAAACATTGAAACTGCATCGGAATTAAATACAAAATGCACAATGCCGAGTTAAGAACAAGATAACTGACTCTTCTTTACTGTCTATGCTTTGAACCATTCCTGTGACACTACTTATATATTCCGATGCTTCACTTCTGGTTTACTGTATCCCTCTGACCTACATATTGACGATGAAACACAGAAATTGCTTCGGAGGTAAATAGAAATGGAACAATTCCGACTTTAGTACAAGAAAACTGACTCTTCTTACAGTCTATGCTTTGAACCATTCCTGTGACACTAGTTATAGTTTCCGATGCTTCACTTCAAGTTTACTGTATCCCTCTGACCTTCTTATTGACGATGAAACACGGATACTGCGTCGGAACTAAATACAAAAGGCACAATGCCGACTTAAGTACAAGGAAACTGACTCTTCGTACTGTCTATGTTTTGAACCATTCCTGTGACACTAGTTATAGTTGCCGATTCTTCACTTAAGGTTTCCTGCATACCTCTGACCTTCTTATTGTTGATGAAACACAGAAATTGCACCGGAATTAAATACAAAAGGCACAACGCCGACTTAAGTACAAGAAAACTGACTCTTCTTACTGTCTATGTTTTGATCCACTCCTGTGACACTAGTTATAGATTCCGATGCTTCACTTCAGGTTTACCGTATCCCTCTGACCTTCCTATTGACGATGAAACACAGAAATTGCATCGGAATTAAATAGAAAGGGCACAATGCCGACTTAACTACACGAAAACTGACTCTTCTTACTGTCAATGTTTTGAACGATTCCTGTGACACTAGTTAAAGATACCGATGCTTCACCTCAGGTTTACTGTATCCCTCTGACTTTCTTCTTGACGATGAAACACAGAAATTGCAACGGAATTAAATACAAAAGGCACAATGCCGACTTAAGTTCAAGAAAACTGACTTTTATTATTGTCTATGTTTTGAACCATTCCTGTGACACTAGTTATAGATTCCGATGATTCACTTCAGGTTTAGTGTATCCCTCTGACCTTCCTTTTGACGATGAAACACAGAAATCGCATCGGAATCAAATACAAACTGCACAATGCCGACTTAAGTACAAGAAAACTGACTCTTCTTACTGTCTATGTTTTGAACTATTCATGTGACACTAGTAATTGTTTCCGATGCTTCAATTCAGGCTTACTGTATCCCTCGGACCTTCTTATTAACGATGAAACACAGATATTGCATCGGAGTTAAATACAAAAGGCACTATGCCGACTTAAGTACAAGAAAACTGACTCTTCATCTGTCTATGTTTTTAACCATTCCTGTGACACTAGTTATAGATTCCGATGCTTCACTTCCGGTTTTGCTGTATCCCTCTGACCTTCTTATTGACGATGAAACACAGAAATAGCTTCGGAATTAAATACAGAAGGCACAATGCCGACTTAAGTACAAGATAACTGACTCTTCTTACTGTCTATGTGTTGAACCATTCATGAGACACTAGTTACAGATTCCGATGCTACACTTCATTTTTACTGTATCCCTCTGACCTTCTTATTGACGATGAATCACAGAAATTGCATCGGAATTAAATACAAATGGCACAATGACGACTTAGGTACAAGAAAACTGACTCTTCTTACTGTTTATGTTTTAACCATTCCTGTGACACTAGTTATTGATTCCGATGCTTCACTTCCGGTTTACTGTATCCCTTTGACCTTCTTATTGACGATGAAACACACAAATAGCATCGGAATTAAATACAAATTTCACAATGCCGACTTAAGTACAAGATAACTGACTCTTCTTGCTGTCTATGTGTTGAACCATTCATGTGACACTAGTTATAGATTCCGATGCTTCACTTCGTTTTTACTGTATCCCTCTGACCTTCTTATTGACGATGAATCACAGAGATTGCATCGGAATTAAATACAAAAGGTACAATGCCGACTTAAGTACAAGAAAACTGACTCCTCTTACTGACAATGTTTTAACCATTCCTGTGACACTAGTTATAGATTCCGATTCTTCACTTAAGGTTTACTGTATCCCTCTGTCCTTCTTATTGACGACGAAACACAGAAACTGCATCGGAATTAAATACGAAAGGCACAATGCCGACTTAAGTACAAGAAAACTGACTCTTCTTACTGTCTATGTTTTGAACCAAACCTGTGACACTAGTTATAGATTCCGATGCTTTACTACCGCTTTACTGTATCCCCCTGACCTTCTTATTGACGATGAAACACAGAAATAGCATCGGAATTAAATACAAAAAAGGCACAATGCCGACTTAAGTACAAGATAACTGACTCTTCTCACTGTCTTTGTGTTGAACCATTCATGTGACTCTAGTTATAGATTCCGATGCTTCACTTCCGGTTTACTGTATCCCTCTGACCTTCTTATTGACGATGAAACACAGATATTCCATCGGAATTAAATACAAAATGCACAATGCCGACTTAAGAACAAGAAAACTGACTATTCTTACTGTCTAAGTTTTGAACCATTGCTGTGACACTAGATATATATTCCGATTCTTCACTTAAGGTTTTCTGTATCCCTCTGTCCTTGTTATTGACGACGAAACACAGAAATTGCATCGGAATTAAATACGAAAGGCACAACGCCGACTTAAGTACAAGAAAACTGACTCTTCTTACTGCCTATGTTTTGAACCAATCCTGTGACACTAGTTATAGATTCCGATGCATTTCTTCCGGTTTACTGCATCCCTCTGACCTTCTTATTGACGATGAAACACAGAAATAGCATCGGAATTAAATACAAAACGCACAATGCCGACTTAAGTACAAGATAACTGACACTTCTCACTGTCTATGTGTTGAACCATTCATGTAACACTAGTTATAGATTGCGATGCTTCACTTCCGGTTTACTGTATCCCTCTGACCTTCTTATTGACGATGAATCACAGATATTCCTTCGGAATTAAATACAAAAAGCACAATGCCGACTTAAGTACAAGAAAACTGGCTCTTCTTACTGTCTAAGTTTTGAACCATTGCTGTGACACTAGATATAGATTCCTATGCTTCACTTCAGCTTTACTGTTTCCCTCTGACCTTCCTATTGACGATGAAACACAGAAATTGCATCGGAATTAAATACAAAAGGCAAAATGCCGGCTAAAGTACAAGAAAACTGTATCTTCTTACTGTCTACGTTTTGAACAATTTCTGTGACACTAGTTATAGATTCCGATGCTTCACTTTTGGTTTACTGTATACCTCTGACCTTCTTATTGACGATGAAACACAGAAATTGCATCGGAATTAAATACAAAAGGCACAATGCCGACTTAAGTACAAGAAAACTGACTCTTCTTACTGTCTATGGTTAGTACCATTCCTGTGACACTAGTTATAGATTCCGATGCTTCACTTCAGGTTTACTGTATCCCTCTGACCTTCTTATTGACGATGAAACACTGAAATTGCATCGGAATTAAATACAAAAGGCACAATGCCGACTTAAGTACAAGAAAACTGACTCTTCTTACTGTCTTTGTTTTGAACCATTCCTGTGACACTAGCTATAGATTCCGATGCTTCACTTCAGGTTAACTGTATCCCTCTGACCTTCTTATTGACGATGAAACACAGAAATTGAATCGGAATTACATACTAAAGGTACAACGCCGACATAAGTACAAGAAAACTGAGTCTTCTCACTGTCTGTGTTTCGAACCATTCCTGTGACACTAAATATAGATTCCGATGCTTCACTTCAGGTTTACTGTATCCCTCTGACCTTCTTATTGACGATGAAACACAGAAACTGCATCGGAATTAAATACAAAAAGCACAATGCCGACATAAGTACAAGAAAACTGACTCTTCTAACTGTCTATGTTGTGAACCATTCATGTGAGACTAGTTATAGATTCCGATGTTTCACTTCAGGTTCACTGTATCCCTCTGACCTTCTTATTGACGATGAAACACAGAAATTGCATCGGAATTAAATACAAAAGGCACAATGCCGGCTTAAGTACAAGGAAACTGACTCTTCTTACTGTTTAAGTTTTGAACCATTCCTGTGACACTAGTTATAGATTCCGATGCTTCACTTCAGGTTTACTGTATCCCTCTGACCTTCTTATTGACGATGAAACGCAGAAATTGCATCGGAATTAAATACAAGAGGCACAATGCCGACTTAAGTACACGAAAACTAAACTCTTCTTACTGTCTATGATTTAAACCATTCATGTGACACTAGTTATAGATTCCGATGCTTTACTCCAGTTTTACTGTATCCCTCTGACCTTCTTATTGACGATGAATCACTGATATTGCTTCGGAATTAAATACAAATGTCACAATGCCGACTTAAGTACAAGAAAACTGACTCTTCTTACTGTCTATGTTTTGATCCATTCCTGTGACACTAGTTATAGATTCCAGGCTTCACTTCAGGTATTCTGTATCCCTCTGACCTTCTCATTGACGATGAAACATAGAAATTGCATCGGAATTAAATAGAAAAGGAACAATGCCGACTTAAGTACAAGAAACCTGACTCTTCTAACTGTCTATGTTTGGAACCATTCCTGTGACACAAGTTATAGATTCCGATGCTTCACTTCAGGTTTACTGTATCCTTCTGACCTTCTTATTGACGATGAAACACAGAAATTGCGTCGGAATTAAATAGAAAAGGCACAATGCCGACATAAGTACAGGAAAACTGACTCTTCTCACTGTCTATGTTTTGAGCCATTCCTGTGACACTAAATATAGATTACGATAATTCACTTCAGGTTTACTGTATCCCTCTGACCTTCTTATTGACGATGAAACACAGAAATTGCATCGGAATTAAATACAAAAAGCACAATGCCGATTTAAGTACAAGAAAACTGACTCTTCTGACTGTCTATGTTTTCAACCATCCCTGTGACACTAGTTATAGATTCCGATGCTTCACTTCAGGTTTATTGTATCCCTCTGACCTTATTATTGTTGATGAAACATAGAAATTGCATCGGAATTATATAGAAAAGGAACAATGCCGACTTAAGTACAAGAAAAGTGACTCTTCTTACTGTCTATGTTTTGAACCATTCCTGTGACACTATTTATAGATGCCGGTGGTTCACTTCAGGTTTACTGTATCCCTCCAACCTTCTTATTGACGATGAAACACGGAAATTGCATCGGATTTAAATAGAAAAGGCACAATGCAGAATTAAGTACAAGAAAACTGACCCTTCTTACTGTCTGTGTTTTGAACCATTCCTGTGACACTAAATATTGATCCCGATGCTTCACTTCAGGTATACTGCATCCCTCTGAGCTTCTTATTGACGATGAAACACTGAAATTGCATCGGAATTAAATACAAAAGGCACAATGCCGACTTATGTACAAGAAAACAGACTCTTCTTACTCTCTTTGTTTTGAACCATTCATGTGACACTAATTATGGATTCCGATGCTTCACTTCAGGTTTACTGTAACCCTCTGACCTTCGTATAGACGATGAAACACAGAAATTACATCGGAATTAAATAGAAAAGGCACAATGCCGACTTATGTACAAGAAAACTGACTCTTCTTACTGTCTATGTTTGAACCATTCATGTGACACTAGTTATAGATTCCGATGCTTCACTTCAGGTTTACTGCATCCCTCTGACCCTCTTATTGACGATGAAACACAGAAAGTGCATCGGAATTAAATACAAAAGCACAATGCCGTCTTAAGTACAAGAAAACTGACTCTTCTTACTGTCTATGTTTGAACCATTCCTGTGACACAAAATTGTGAATCCGATGCTCCACTTCAGTTTTACAGTATCCCTCTGACCTTCTCATTGACGATGAAACACAGAAGTTGCATCGGAATTGAATACAAAAAGCACAATTCCAACTTAAGTAAAAGAAAACTGACTCTTCTTACTGTCTATGTTTTGAAAAATTCATGTGACACTAGTTATAGATTCCGATGCTTCACTTCAGGTTTACTGTATCCCTCTGACCTTCTTACTGACGACGAAACACAGAAACCGCGTCGGAATTTAATACAAAAGGCACAATGCCCACTTAAGTTCAAGAAAACTGACTCTTCTTACTGTCTATGGTTTGAGGCATTCCTGTGACACTAGTTATGGATTCCGATGATTCACTTCAGGTTTACTGTATCCCTCTGACCTTCTCAATGACGATGAAACATAGAAATTGCATCGGAATGAAATAGAAAAGGAACAATGCCGACTTAAGTACAAGAAACCTGACTCTTCTAACTGCCTATGTTTTGAACCATTCCTGTGACACTAGTTATAGATTCCGATGCTTCACTTCAGGTTTACTGTATCCTTCTGACCTTCTTATTGACGATGAAACACAGAAATTGCGTCGGAATTAAATAGAAAAGGCACAATGCCGACTTAAGTACAAGAAAACTGACTCTTCTCACTGTCTATGTTTTGAACCATTCCTGTGACACTAAATATAGATTACGATGCTTCACTTCAGGTTTACTGTATCCCTCTGACCTTCTTATTGACGATGAAACACAGAAATTGCATCGGATTTAAATACAAAAAGCACAATGCCGACTTAAGTACAAGAATACTGACTCTTCTGACTGTCTATGTTTTGAACCATCCCTGTGACACTAGTTATAGATTCCGATGCTTCACTTCACGTTTACTGTATCCCTCTGACCTTCTTATTGTTGATGAAACACAGAAATTACATCGGAATTAAATACAAAAAGCACAATGCCGACTTAAGTACAAGAAAACTGACTCTTCTTACTGTCAATGCTTTGAACCATTCCTGTGACACTAGTTATAGATTCCGATGCTTCACTTTAGGTTTACTGTATCCCTCTGACATTCTTATTGACGATCAAACATAGAAATTGCAACGGAATTATATAGAAAAGTGACAATGCCGACTTAAGTAAAAGAAAAGTGACTCTTCTTACTGTCTATGTTTTGAACCATTCCTGTGACACTATTTATAGATGCCGATGCTTCACTTCAGGTTTACTGTATCCCTCCAACCTTCTTATTGACGATGAAACACAGAAATTGCATCGGAATTAAATAGAAAAGGCACAATGCAGAATTAAGTACAAGAAAACTGATCCTTCTTACTGTCTGTGTTTTGAACCATTCCTGTGACACTAAATACTGATCCCGATGCTTCACTTCAGGTATACTGTATCCCTCTGAGCTTCTTATTGACGATGAAACACTGAAATTGCATCGGAATTAAATACAAAAGGCACAATGCCGACTTATGTACAAGAAAACAGACTCTTCTTACTCTCTTTGTTTTGAACCATTCATGTGACACTAATTATAGGTTCCGATGCTTCACTTCAGGTTTACTGTAACCCTCTGACCTTCGTATAGACGATGAAACACAGAAATTACATCGGAATTAAATAGAAAAGGCACAATGCCGACTTATGTACAAGAAAACTGACTCTTCTTACTGTCTATATTTGAACCATTCATGTGACACTAGTTATAGATTCCGATGCTTCACTTCAGGTTTACTGCATCCCTCTGACCCTCTTATTGACGATGAAACACAGAAAGTGCATCGGAATTAAATACAAAAGCACAATGCCGTCTTAAGTACAAGAAAACTGACTCTTCTTACTGTCTATGTTTGAACCATTCCTGTGACACTAGTTATAGATTCCGATGCTTCACGTCAGGTTTACTGTATGCCTCTGACCTTTTTATTGACGATGAAACACAGAAATTGCAACGGAATTAAATAAAAAATGCACAATGCCGACTTAAGTACAAGAAAACTGACTCTTCTTTACTGTCTATGTTTTCAACCATTCCTGTGACACTAGTTATATATTCCGATGCTTCACTTCAGGTTTACTGTATCCCTCTGACCTTCATATTGACGATGAAACACAGAAATTTCATCGGAGTTAAATACAAAAGGAACAATGAAGACTTAAGTACAAGAAAACTGACTCTTCTTACAGTCTATGCTTTGAACCATTCCTGTGACACTAGTTATAGATTCCGATGCTTCACTTCAGGTTTAATGTATACCTCTGACCTTCTTATTGACGATGAAAAACAGATATTGCGTCGGAACTAAATACAAATGGCACAATGACGACTTAAGTACAAGAAAACTGACACTTCTTACTATCTATGCTTTGAACCATTCCTGTGACACCAGTTATAGATTCCGATGCTTCACTTCAGCTTTACCGTATTCCTCTGACCTTCTTAGTGACGATGAAACACAGAAATTGCATCGGAATTAAATACAAAAGGCACAATGCCGACTTAAGTACAAGAAGACTGACTCTTCTTACTGTCTATGTTTTGAACCATTCCTGTGACACTAGTTATAGATTCCGATGCTTTACTTCAGGTTTACTGTATCCCTCTGACCCACTTATTGACGATGAAACACTGAAATTGCAACGGAATTAAATACAAAAGGCACAATGCCGACTTAAGTACAAGGAAACTGACTCTTCTTAGTGTCTATGTTTTGAACCATTCCTGTGACACTAGTTATAGTTGCCGATTCTTCACTTCAGGTTTACTGCATCCCTCTGACCTTCTTATTGTTGATGAAACACAGAAATTGCATCGGAATTAAATTCACAAGGCACAACGCCGACTTAAGTACATGGAAACTGACTGTTCTTACTGTCTATTTTTTGATCCATTCCTGTGACACTAGTTATAGATTCCGATGCTTCACTTCAGGTTTACTGTATCCCTCTGACCTTCTTATTGACGATGAAACATAGAAATTGCATCGGAATTAAATAGAACAGGAACAATGCCGACTTAAGTACAAGAATACTGACTCTTCTTACTGTCTATGTTTTGAACCATTCCTGTGACACTAGTTATAGATGCCGATGCTTCACTTCAGGTTTACTGTATCCCTCTGACCTTCGTGTTGACGATGAAACACAGAAATTGCATCGGAAATTAATAGAAAAGGCACAATGCCGAATTAAGTACAAGAAAACTGACTGTTCTTACCGTATATGTTTGAACCATTCCTGTGACACTAAATTGTGATTCCGATGCTTAACTTCAGGTTTACAGTATCCCTCTGACCTTCTCATTGACGATGAAACACAGAAGTTGCATCGGAATTGAATACAAAAAGCACAATTCCAACTTAAGTACAAGAAAACTGACTCTTCTTACTGTCTATGTTTTGAACCATTCCTGTGACACTAGTTAAAGATTCCGATGCTTCACCTCAGGTTTACTGTATCCATCTGACCTTCTTATTGACGATGAAACACAGAAATTGCAACGGAATTAAATACAAAACGCACAATGCCGACTTAAGTTCAAGAAAACTGACTCTTCTTACTGTCTATGGTTTGAACCATTCCTGTGACACTAGTTATGGATTCCGATGATTCACTTTAGGTTTACTGTATCCCTCTGACCTTCTTGTTGACGATGAAATACAGAAATTGCATCGGAATTAAATACAAAAGGCACAATGCCGACTTAAGTACAAGAAAACTGACTGTTTTTACTGTCTATTTTTGGAACTATTCATGTGACACTAGTAATAGATTCCGATGCTTCACTTCAGGTTTACTGTATCCCTCTGACCTTCGTGTTGACGATGAATCACAGAAATTTCATCGGAATTAAATACAAAAAGCAGAATGTCGACGTAAGTACAAGAAAACTGACTCTTCTTACTGTCTATGTTTTACCCACTCCTGTGACACTAGTTATAGATTCCGATTCTTCACTTCAGGTTTACTGTATCCCTCTGTAATTCTTATGACGAGGAAACGCAGAAATAGCATCGGAATTAAATACAAAAGGCACAATGCCGACTTAAGGACAAGAAAACTGACTCTTCTTACTGTCTATGTTTTGAACCATTCCAGTGACACTAGTTATAGATTCTGATGCTTCACTTCAGGTTAACTGTATCCGTCTGACCTTCTTAATGACGATAAAACACAGAAATAGCATCGGAATTAAATACAAAAGGCACAATGCCGACGTAAGTACAAGATAACTGACTCTTCTTTACTGTCTATGTTTTGAACCATTCCTGTGACACTACTTATATATTCCGATGCTTCACTTCTGGTTTACTGTATCCCTCTGACCTTCATATTGACGATGACACACAAAATTGCATCGGAATTAGATACAAATAGAACAATGCCGACTTAAGTACAAGATTACTGACTCTTCTTACTGTCTATGTTTTGAACCATTCCTATGTCACTAGTTATAGATGCCGATGCATCACTTCAGGTTTCCTGTATCCCTCTGACCTTCTTATTGACGATGAAACACAGAAATTGCATCGGAATTAAATAGAAAAGGCACAATGCCTACTTAAGTTCAAGAAAACTGACTCTTCTTACTGTCTAAGTTATGAACCATTCCTGTGACACTAGTTATAGATTCCGATGCTTCACTTCAGGTTTACCGTATCCTTCTGACCTTCTTATTGACGATGAAACACAGAAAATGCATCGGAATTAAATAGAAAAGGCACAATGCCGACTTAACTACACGAAAACTGTTTCTTCTTACTGTCAATGTTTTGAACCATTCCAGCGACACTAGTTATAGATTCCGATGCTTCACTTCAGGTTTACTGTTTCCCTCTGACCTTCTTATTGACGTTGAAACACAGAAATTTCAACGGAATTAAATACATAAGGCACAATTCCGACTTAAGTACAAGTAAACTGACTCTTGTTACTGTCTATGTTTTGAACCATTCCTGTGACACTAGTTATAGATTCCGATGCTTCACTTCCGGGTTACAGTATCGCTCTGACCTTCGTATTGACGATGAAACACAGAAATAGCATCGGAATTAAATACAAATGGCACAATGCCGACTTAAGTACAAGATAACTGACTCTTCTTACTGTCTATGTGTTGAACCATTCATGTGACACTATTTATAGATTCCGATACTTCACTTCTTTTATACTGTATCCCTCTGACCTTCGTATTGACGATGAATCACAGAAATTGCATCGGAATTAAATACAAAAGGTACAATGCCGTCTTAAGTACAAAAAAATTGACTCTTCTTACTGTCTATGTTTTAACCATTCCTGTGACACTAGTTATAGATTCCGATTCTTCACTTAAAGTTTACTGTATCCCTCTGTCGTTCTTATTGACGACAAAACACAGAAATTGCATCGGAATTAAATACAAAAGGCACAGTGCCGACTTAAGTACAAGAAAACTGACTCTTCTTACTGTGTATGTTTTGAACCATTCCTGTGACACTAGTTATAGATTCCGATGCTTTACTTCCGGTTTACTGTATCCCTCTGACCTTCTTATTGACGATGAAACACAGAAATAGCATCGGAATTAAATACAAAAGGCACAATGCCGACTTAAGTACAAGATAACTGACTCTTCTTACTGTCTATGTGTTGATCCGTTCATGTGATACTGGTTATAGATTCCGATGCTTCACTTCCGGTTTACTGTATCCCTCTGACCTTCTTATTGACGGTGAAACACAGATATTGCGTCGGAATTAAATACAAAAGGCACAATGCCGACTTAAGTACAAGAAAACTGACTCTTGTTACTGTCTATGTTTTGAACCATTCCTGTGACACTAGTTATAGATTCCGATTCTTCACTTCCGGTTTCCAGTATCCCTCTGACCTTCTTATTGACGATGAAACACAGAAATAGCATCGGAATTAAATACAAATGACACAATGCCGACTTAAGTACAAGATAACTGTCTCTTCTTACTGTCTATGTGTTGAACCATTAATGTGACACTAGTTATTGATTCCGATACTTCACTTCATTTTTACTGTATCCCTCTGACCTTCGTATTGACGATGAAACACAGATACTGCATCGGAATTAAATACAAAAGGTACAATGCCGACTTAAGTACAAGAAAACTGACTCTTCTTACTGTCTATTTTTTAACCATTCCTGTGACACTAGTTATAGATTCCGATTCTTCACTTAAGGTTTACTGTTTCCCTCTGTCGTTCTTATTGACGACGAAACACAGAAATTGCATCGCAATTAAATACAAAAGGCACAATGCCGACATAAGTACAAGAAAACTGACTCTTCTTACTGTCTATGTTTTGAACCATTCCTGTGACACTAGTTATAGATTCCGATGCTTTACTTCCGGTTTACTGTATCCCTCTGACCTTCTTATTGACGATGAAACATAGAAATAGCATCGGAATTAAATACAAAAGGCACAATGCCGACTTAAGTACAAGACAACTGACTCTCCTTACTGTCTATGTGTTGATCCGTTCATGTGATACTGGTTATAGATTCCGATGCTTCACATCCGGTTTACTGTATCCCTCTGACCTTGTTATTGACGATGAAACACAGATATTCCATCGGAATTAATTACAAAAAGCACAATGCCGACTTAAGTACAAGAAAACTGACTCTTCTTACTGTCTAAGTTTGAACCATTCCTGTGACACTAGATATAGATTCCGATGCTTCACTTCAGCTTTACTGTATCCCTCTGATCTTCTTTTTGACGATGAAACACAGAGATTGCATCGGAATTAAATACAAAAGGCACAATGCCGGCTTAAGTACAAGAAAACAGACTCTTCTTACTGTCTATGTTTTAAACCATTCCTGTGACACTAGTTATAGATTCCGATGCTTTACTTCAAGTTTACTGTATACCTCTGACCTTCTAATTGACGATGAAACACAGAAATAGCATCGGAATTAAATACAAAAGGCACAATGCCGACTTAAGTACAAGATAACTGACTCTTCTCACTGCCTATGTGTTGAACCATTCATGTTACACTAGTTATAGATTCCGAGGCTTCACTTCCGGTTTACTGTATCCCTCTGACCTTCTTATTGACGATGAATCACAGATATTCCATCGGAATTAAGTACAAAAAGCACAATGCCGACTTAAGTACAAGAAAACTGACTCTGCTTACTGTCTAAGTTTTGAACCATTGCTGGGACACTAGATATATATTCCGATTCTTCACTTAAGGTTTACTGTAACCCTCTGTCCTTGTTATTGACGATGAAACACAGAAATTGCATCGGAATTAAATACGAAAGGCACAATGGCGACTTAAGTACAAGAAAACTGACTTTTCTTACTGTCTATGTTTTGAACCAATCCTGTGACACTAGTTATGGATTCCGATGCTTTACTTCCGGTTTACTGTATCAATCTGACCTTCTTATTGACGATGAAACACAGAAATAGCATCAGAATTAAATACAAAAGGCACAATGCCGACTTAAGTACAAGATAACTGACTCTTCTCACTGTCTATGTGTTGAACCATTCATGTGACACTAGTTATAGATTCCGATGCTTCACTTCCGGTTTACTGTATCCCTCTGACCTTCTTATTGACGATGAAACACAGATATTCCATCGGAATTAAATACAAAAAGCACAATGCCGACTTAAGTACAAGAAAACTGACTCTTCTTACTGTCTAAGTTTTGAACCATTGCTGTGACACAAGATATAGATTCCTATGCTTCACTTCAGCTTTACTGTTTCCCTCAGACCTTCTTATTGACGATGAAACACAGAAATTGCATCGGAATTAAATACAAAAGGCACAATGCCGACTTAAGTACAAGAAAACTGACTCTTCTTACTGTTTAAGTTTTGAACCATTCCTGTGACACAAGTTATAGATTCCGATGCTTCACTTCAGGTTTACTGTATCCCTCTGACCTTCTTATTGACGATGAAACACAGAAATTGCATCGGAATTAAATACAAGAGGCACAATGCCGACTTAAGTACAAGAAAACTGACTCTTCTTACTGTCTATGATTTAAACCATTCATGTGACACTAGTTATAGATTCCGATGCTTTACTCCAGCTTTACTGTTTCCCTCAGACCTTCTTATTGACGATGAAACACAGAAATTGCATCGGAATTAAATACAAAAGGCACAATGCCGGCTTAAGTACAAGAAAACTGTCTCTTCTTACTGTCTATGTTTTGAACAATTTCTGTGACACTAGTTATAGATTCCGATGCTTCGCTTCTGGTTTACTGTATACCTCTGACCTCATTATTGACGATGAAACACAGAAATTGCATCGGAATTAAATACAAAAGGCACTATGCCGACTTAAGTACAAGAAAACTGACTCTTCTTACTGTCTACGGTTTGTACCATTCCTGTGACACTAGTTATAGATTCCGATGCTTCACTTCAGGTTTACTGTATCCCTCTGACCTTCTTATTGACGATGAAACACTGAAATTGCATCGGAATTAAATACAAATGGCACAATGCCGACTTAAGTACAAGAAAACTGACTCTTCTTTCTGTCTTTGTTTTGAACCATTCCTGTGACACTAGCTATAGATTCCGATGCTTTACTCCAGGTTTACTGTATCCCTGTGACCTTCTTATTGACGATGAATCACAGAAATTGCTTCGGAATTAAATACAAATGTCACAATTCCGACTTAAGTACAAGAAAACTGACTCTTCTTACTGTCTACGTATGGATCCATTCCTGTGACACTAGTTATAGATTCCGATTTTTCACTTCAGGTGTACTGTATCCCTCTGACCTTCTCATTGACGATGAAACATAGAAATTGAATCGGAATTAAATAGAAAAGGAACAATGCCGACATCAGTACAAGATACCTGACTCTTCTTACTGTCTATGTTTTGAACCATTCCTGTGACACTAGTTATAGATTCCGATGCTTCACTTCAGGTTTACTGTATCCTTCTGACCTTCTTATTGACGATGAAACACAGAAATTGCATCGGAATTAAATAGAAAAGGCACAATGCCGACTTAAGTACAAGAAAACTGACTCTTCTCACTGTCTGTGTTTCGTACCATTCCTGTGACACTAAATATAGATTCCGATGCTTCACTTCAGGTTTACTGTATCCCTCTGACCTTCTTATTGACGATGAAACACATAAACTGCATCGGAATTAAATACAAAAAGCACAATGCCGACTTAAGTACAAGAAAACTGACTCTTCTAACTGTCTATGTTTTGAACCATTCATGTGACACTAGTTATAGATTCCGATGCTTCACTTCAGGTTCACTGTATCCCTCTGACCTTCTTATTGACGATGAAACACAGAAATAGCATCGGAATTAAATACAAAAGGCACAATGCCGGCTTAAGTACAAGAAAACTGACTCTTCTTACTGTTTAAGTTTTGAACCATTCCTGTGACACTAGTTATAGATTCCGATGCTTCACTTCAGGTTTACTGTATCCCTCTGACCTTCTTATTGACGATGAAACACAGAAATTGCATCGCAATTAAATACAAGAGGCACAATGCCGACTTAAGTACAAGAAAACTGACTCTTCTTACTGTCTATGATTTAAACCATTCATGTGACACTAGTTATAGATTCCGATGCTTTACTCCAGCTTTACTGTATCCCTCTGACCTTCTTATTGACGATGAATCACAGATATTGCTTCGGAATTAAATACAAATGTCACAATGCCGACTTAAGTACAAGAAAACTGACTCTTCTTACTGTCTATGTTTTTATCCATTCCTGTGACACTAGTTATAGATTCCGATGCTTCACTTCAGGTGTTCTGTGTCCCTCTGACCTTCTCATTGACGATGAAACATAGAAATTGCATCGGAATTAAATAGAAAAGGAACAATGCCGACTTAAGTACAAGAAAACTGACTCTTCTCACTGTCTATGTTTTGAACCATTCCTGTGACACTAAATATAGATTACGATGCTTCACTTCAGGTTTACTGTATCCCTCTGACCTTCTTATTGACGATGAAACACAGAAATTGCATCGGAATTAAATACAAAAAGCACAATGCGAACTTAAGTACAAGGAAACTGACTCTTCTGACTGTCTATGATTTGAACCATTCCTGTGACACTAGTTATAGATTCCGATGCTTCACTTCAGGTTTACTGTATCCCTCTGACCTTCTTATTGTTGATGAAACACAGAAATTACATCGGAGTTAAATACAAAAAGCACAATGCCGACTTAAGTACAAGAAAACTGACTCTTCTTACTGTCAATGTTTCGGACCATTCCTGTGACACTAGTTATAGATTCCGATGGTTCACTTTAGGTTTACTATATCCCTCTGACCTTCTTTTTGACGATGAAACAAAGAAATTGCATCGGAATTATATAGAAAAGGAACAATGCCGACTTAAGTACAAGAAAAGTGACTCCTCTTACTGTCTATGTTTGGAACCATTCCTGTGACACTATTTATAGATGCCGATGGTTCACTTCAGTTTTACTGTATAGCTCCAACCATCTTATTGACGATGAAACACAGAAATTGCATCGGAATTAAATAGAAAAGGCACAATGCAGAATTAAGTACAAGAAAACTGACCCTTCTTACTGTCTGTGTTTTGAACCATTCCCGTGACACTAAATATTGATCCCGATGCTTCACTTCAGGTATACTGTATCCCTCTGAGATTCTTATTGACGATGAAACACTGAAATTGCATCGGAATTAAATACAAAAGGCACAATGCCGACTTATGTACAAGAAAACAGACTCTTCTTACTCTCTTTGTTTTGAACCATTCAGGTGACACTAATTATGGATTCCGATGCTTCACTTCAGGTTTTTCTGTAACCCTCTGACCTTCGTATAGACGATGAAACACAGAAATTGCATCGGAATTAAATAGAAAAGGCACAATGCCGACTTATGTACAAGAAAACTGACTCTTCTTACTGTCTATGTTTGAAACATTCATGTGACACTAGTTATAGATTCCGACGCTTCACTTCAGGTTTACTGCATCCCTCTGACCCTCTTATTGACGATGAAACACAGAAAGTGCATCGGAATTAAATACAAAGGCACAATGCCGTCTTAAGTACAAGAAAACTGACTCTTCTTACTGTCTATGTTTGAACCATTCCTGTGACACTAGTTATAGACTCCGATGCTTCACTTCAGGTTTACTGTATCCCTCTGACCTTTTTATTGACGATGAAACACAGAAATTGCAACGGAATTAAATACAAAATGCACAATGCCGACTTATGTACAAGAAAACTGACTCTTCCTTACTGTCTATGTTTTGAACCATTCCTGTGACACTAGTTATATATTCCGATGCTTCACTTCAGGTTTACTGTATCCCTCTGACCTTCATATTGACGATGAAACACAGAAATTGCATCGGAGTGAAATACAAAAGTAACAATGAAGACTTAAGTACAAGAAAACTGACTCTTCTTACAGTCTATGCTTTGAACCATTCCTGTGACACTAGTTATAGATTCCGATGCTTCACTTCAGGTTTACTGTATCCCTCTGACCTTCTTATTGTTGATGAAACACAGAAATTACATCGGAGTTAAATACAAAAAGCACAATGCCGACTTAAGTACAAGAAAACTGACTCTTCTTACTGTCTACGGTTTGTACCATTCCTGTGACACTAGTTATAGATTCCGATGCTTCACTTCAGGTTTACTGTATCCCTCTGACCTTCTTATTGACGATGAAACACTGAAATTGCATCGGAATTAAATACAAAAGGCACAATGCCGACTTAAGTACAAGAAAACTGACTCTTCATTCTGTCTTTGTTTTGAACCATTCCTGTGACTCTAGCTATAGATTCCGATGCTTTACTCCAGGTTTACTGTATCCCTGTGACCTTCTTATTGACGATGAATCACAGAAATTGCTTCGGAATTAAATACAAATGTCACAATTCCGACTTAAGTACAAGAAAACTGACTCTTCTTACTGTCTACGTATGGATCCATTCCTGTGACACTAGTTATAGATTCCGATGCTTCACTTCAGGTGTTCTGTGTCCCTCTGACCTTCTCATTGACGATGAAACATAGAAATTGCATCGGAATTAAATAGAAAAGGAACAATGCCGACTTAAGTACAAGAAACCTGACTCTTCTAACTGTCTATGTTTTGAACCATTCCTGTGACACTAGTTATAGATTCCGATGCTTCACTTCAGGTTTACTGTATCCTTCTGACCTTCTTATTGACGATGAAACACAGAAATTGCATCGGAATTAAATAGAAAAGGCACAATGCCGACTTAAGTACAAGAAAACTGTCTCTTCTCACTGTCTATGTTTTGAACCATTCCTGTGACACTAAATATAGATTACGATGCTTCACTTCAGGTTTACTGTATCCCTCTGACCTTCTTATTGACGATGAAACACAGAAATTGCATCGGAATTAAATACAAAAAGCACAATGCGAACTTAAGTACAAGAAAACTGACTCTTCTGACTGTCTATGATTTGAACCATTCCTGTGACACTAGTTATAGATTCCGATGCTTCACTTCAGGTTTACTGTATCCCTCTGACCTTTTTATTGACGATGAAACACAGAAATTGCAACGGAATTAAATACAAAATGCACAATGCCGACTTATGTACAAGAAAACTGACTCTTCCTTACTGTCTATGTTTTGAACCATTCCTGTGACACTAGTTATATATTCCGATGCTTCACTTCAGGTTTACTGTATCCCTCTGACCTTCATATTGACGATGAAACACAGAAATTGCATCGGAGTGAAATACAAAAGTAACAATGAAGACTTAAGTACAAGAAAACTGACTCTTCTTACAGTCTATGCTTTGAACCATTCCTGTGACACTAGTTATAGATTCCGATGCTTCACTTCAGGTTTACTGTATCCCTCTGACCTTCTTATTGTTGATGAAACACAGAAATTACATCGGAGTTAAATACAAAAAGCACAATGCCGACTTAAGTACAAGAAAACTGACTCTTCTTACTGTCTACGGTTTGTACCATTCCTGTGACACTAGTTATAGATTCCGATGCTTCACTTCAGGTTTACTGTATCCCTCTGACCTTCTTATTGACGATGAAACACTGAAATTGCATCGGAATTAAATACAAAAGGCACAATGCCGACTTAAGTACAAGAAAACTGACTCTTCTTTCTGTCTTTGTTTTGAACCATTCCTGTGACTCTAGCTATAGCTTCCGATGCTTTACTCCAGGTTTACTGTATCCCTGTGACCTTCTTATTGACGATGAATCACAGAAATTGCTTCGGAATTAAATACAAATGTCACAATTCCGACTTAAGTACAAGAAAACTGACTCTTCTTACTGTCTACGTATGGATCCATTCCTGTGACACTAGTTATAGATTCCGATTTTTCACTTCAGGTGTACTGTATCCCTCTGACCTTCTCATTGACGATGAAACATAGAAACTGAATCGGAATTAAATAGAAAAGGAACAATGCCGACATCAGTACAAGATACCTGACTCTTCTTACTGTCTATGTTTTGAACCATTCCTGTGACACTAGTTATAGATTCCGATGCTTCACTTCAGGTTTACTGTATCCTTCTGACCTTCTTATTGACGATGAAACACAGAAATTGCATCGGAATTAAATAGAAAAGGCACAATGCCGGCTTAAGTACAAGAAAACTGACTCTTCTTACTGTTTAAGTTTTGAACCATTCCTGTGACACTAGTTATAGATTCCGATGCTTCACTTCAGGTTTACTGTATCCCTCTGACCTTCTTATTGACGATGAAACACATAAAATGCATCGGAATTAAATACAAAAAGCACAATGCCGACTTAAGTACAAGAAAACTGACTCTTCTAACTGTCTATGTTTTGAACCATTCATGTGACACTAGTTATAGATTCCGATGCTTCACTTCAGGTTCACTGTATCCCTCTGACCTTCTTATTGACGATGAAACACAGAAATAGCATCGGAATTAAATACAAAAGGCACAATGCCGGCTTAAGTACAAGAAAACTGACTCTTCTTACTGTTTAAGTTTTGAACCATTCCTGTGACACTAGTTATAGATTCCGATGCTTCACTTCAGGTTTACTGTATCCCTCTGACCTTCTTATTGACGATGAAACACAGAAATTGCATCGGAATTAAATACAAGAGGCACAATGCCGACTTAAGTACAAGAAAACTGACTCTTCTTACTGTCTATGATTTAAACCATTCATGTGACACTAGTTATAGATTCCGATGCTTTACTCCAGCTTTACTGTATCCCTCTGACCTTCTTATTGACGATGAATCACAGATATGGCTTCGGAATTAAATACAAATGTCACAATGCCGACTTAAGTACAAGAAAACTGACTCTTCTTACTGTCTATGTTTTTATCCATTCCTGTGACACTAGTTATAGATTCCGATGCTTCACTTCAGGTGTTCTGTGTCCCTCTGACCTTCTCATTGACGATGAAACATAGAAATTGCATCGGAATTAAATAGAAAAGGAACAATGCCGACTTAAGTACAAGAAACCTGACTCTTCTAACTGTCTATGTTTTGAACCATTCCTGTGACACTAGTTATAGATTCCGATGCTTCACTTCAGGTTTACTGTATCCTTCTGACCTTCTTATTGACGATGAAACACAGAAATTGCATCGGAATTAAATAGAAAAGGCACAATGCCGACTTAAGTACAAGAAAACTGTCTCTTCTCACTGTCTATGTTTTGAACCATTCCTGTGACACTAAATATAGATTACGATGCTTCACTTCAGGTTTACTGTATCCCTCTGACCTTCTTATTGACGATGAAACACAGAAATTGCATCGGAATTAAATACAAAAAGCACAATGCGAACTTAAGTACAAGAAAACTGACTCTTCTGACTGTCTATGATTTGAACCATTCCTGTGACACTAGTTATAGATTCCGATGCTTCACTTCAGGTTTACTGTATCCCTCTGACCTTCTTATTGTTGATGAAACACAGAAATTACATCGGAGTTAAATACAAAAAGCACAATGCCGACTTAAGTACAAGAAAACTGACTCTTCTTACTGTCAATGTTTCGGACCATTCCTGTGACACTAGTTATAGATTCCGATGCTTCACTTTAGGTTTACTATATCCCTCTGACCTTCTTTTTGACGATGAAACATAGAAATTGCATCGGAATTATATAGAAAAGGAACAATGCCGACTTAAGTACAAGAAAAGTGACTCTTCTTACTGTCTATGTTTGGAACCATTCCTGTGACACTATTTATAGATGCCGATGGTTCACTTCAATTTTACTGTATAGCTCCAACCATCTTATTGACGATGAAACACAGAAATTGCATCGGAATTAAATAGAAAAGGCACAATGCAGAATTAAGTACAAGAAAACTGACCCTTCTTACTGTCTGTGTTTTGAACCATTCCTGTGACACTAAATATTGATCCCGATGCTTCACTTCAGGTATACTGTATCCCTCTGAGCTTCTTATTGACGATGAAACACTGAAATTGCATCGGAATTAAATACAAAAGGCACAATGCCGACTTATGTACAAGAAAACAGACTCTTCTTACTCTCTTTGTTTTGAACCATTCAGGTGACACTAATTATGGATTCCGATGCTTCACTTCAGGTTTTTCTGTAACCCTCTGACCTTCGTATAGACGATGAAACACAGAAATTGCATCGGAATTAAATAGAAAAGGCACAATGCCGACTTATGTACAAGAAAACTGACTCTTCTTACTGTCTATGTTTGAACCATTCATGTGACACTAGTTATAGATTCCGACGCTTCACTTCAGGTTTACTGCATCCCTCTGACCCTCTTATTGACGATGAAACACAGAAAGTGCATCGGAATTAAATACAAAAGCACAATGCCGTCTTAAGTACAAGAAAACTGACTCTTCTTACTGTCTATGTTTGAACCATTCCTGTGACACTAGTTATAGACTCCGATGCTTCACTTCAGGTTTACTGTATCCCTCAGACCTTTTTATTGACGATGAAACACAGAAATTGCAACGGAATTAAATACAAAATGCACAATGCCGACTTATGTACAAGAAAACTGACTCTTCCTTACTGTCTATGTTTTGAACCATTCCTGTGACACTAGTTATATATTCCGATGCTTCACTTCAGGTTTACTGTATCCCTCTGACCTTCATATTGACGATGAAACACAGAAATTGCATCGGAGTGAAATACAAAAGTAACAATGAAGACTTAAGTACAAGAAAACTGACTCTTCTTACAGTCTATGCTTTGAACCATTCCTGTGACACTAGTTATAGATTCCGATGCTTCACTTCAGGTTTACTGTATCCCTCTGACCTTCTTATTGTTGATGAAACACAGAAATTACATCGGAGTTAAATACAAAAAGCACAATGCCGACTTAAGTACAAGAAAACTGACTCTTCTTACTGTCTACGGTTTGTACCATTCCTGTGACACTAGTTATAGATTCCGATGCTTCACTTCAGGTTTACTGTATCCCTCTGACCTTCTTATTGACGATGAAACACTGAAATTGCATCGGAATTAAATACATAAGGCACAATGCCGACTTAAGTACAAGAAAACTGACTCTTCTTTCTGTCTTTGTTTTGAACCATTCCTGTGACACTAGCTATAGATTCCGATGCTTTACTCCAGGTTTACTGTATCCCTGTGACCTTCTTATTGACGATGAATCACAGAAATTGCTTCGGAATTAAATACAAATGTCACAATTCCGACTTAAGTACAAGAAAACTGACTCTTCTTACTGTCTACGTATGGATCCATTCCTGTGACACTAGTTATAGATTCCGATTTTTCACTTCAGGTGTACTGTATCCCTCTGACCTTCTCATTGACGATGAAACATAGAAATTGAATCGGAATTAAATAGAAAAGGAACAATGCCGACATCAGTACAAGATACCTGACTCTTCTTACTGTCTATGTTTTGAACCATTCCTGTGACACTAGTTATAGATTCCGATGCTTCACTTCAGGTTTACTGTATCCTTCTGACCTTCTTATTGACGATGAAACACAGAAATTGCATCGGAATTAAATAGAAAAGGCACAATGCCGACTTAAGTACAAGAAAACTGACTCTTCTCACTGTCTGTGTTTCGTACCATTCCTGTGACACTAAATATAGATTCCGATGCTTCACTTCAGGTTTACTGTATCCCTCTGACCTTCTTATTGACGATGAAACACATAAACTGCATCGGAATTAAATACAAAAAGCACAAAGCCGACTTAAGTACAAGAAAACTGACTCTTCTAACTGTCTATGTTTTGAACCATTCATGTGACACTAGTTATAGATTCGGATGCTTCACTTCAGGTTCACTGTATCCCTCTGACCTTCTTATTGACGATGAAACACAGAAATAGCATCGGAATTAAATACAAAAGGCACAATGCCGGCTTAAGTACAAGAAAACTGACTCTTCTTACTGTTTAAGTTTTGAACCATTCCTGTGACACTAGTTATAGATTCCGATGCTTCACTTCAGGTTTACTGTATCCCTCTGACCTTCTTATTGACGATGAAACACAGAAATTGCATCGGAATTAAATACAAGAGGCACAATGCCGACTTAAGTACAAGAAAACTGACTCTTCTTACTGTCTATGATTTAAACCATTCATGTGACACTAGTTATAGATTCCGATGCTTTACTCCAGCTTTACTGTATCCCTCTGACCTTCTTATTGACGATGAATCACAGATATTGCTTCGGAATTAAATACAAATGTCACAATGCCGACTTAAGTACAAGAAAACTTACTCTTCTTACTGTCTATGTTTTTATCCATTCCTGTGACACTAGTTATAGATTCCGATGCTTCACTTCAGGTGTTCTGTGTCCCTCTGACCTTCTCATTAACGATGAAACATAGAAATTGCATCGGAATTAAATAGAAAAGGAACAATGCCGACTTAAGTACAAGAAACCTGACTCTTCTAACTGTCTATGTTTTGAACCATTCCTGTGACACTAGTTATAGATTCCGATGCTTCACTTCAGGTTTACTGTATCCTTCTGACCTTCTTATTGACGATGAAACACAGAAATTGCATCGGAATTAAATAGAAAAGGCACAATGCCGACTTAAGTACAAGAAAACTGACTCTTCTCACTGTCTATGTTTTGAACCATTCCTGTGACACTAAATACAGATTACGATGCTTCACTTCAGGTTTACTGTATCCCTCTGACCTTCTTATTGACGATGAAACACAGAAATTGCATCGGAATTAAATAAAAAAGGCACAATGCGAACTTAAGTACAAGAAAACTGACTCTTCTGACTTTCTATGATTTGAACCATTCCTGTGACACTAGTTATAGATTCCGATGCTTCACTTCAGGTTTACTGTATCCCTCTGACCTTCTTATTGTTGATGAAACACAGAAATTACATCGGAGTTAAATACAAAAAGCACAATGCCGACTTAAGTACAAGAAAACTGACTCTTCTTACTGTCAATGTTTCGGACCATTCCTGTGACACTAGTTATAGATTCCGATGCTTCACTTTAGGTTTACTATATCCCTCTGACCTTCTTTTTGACGATGAAACATAGAAATTGCATCGGAATTATATAGAAAAGGAACAATGCCGACTTAAGTACAAGAAAAGTGACTCTTCTTACTGTCTACGTTTGGAACCATTCCTGTGACACTATTTATAGATGCCGATGGTTCACTTCAGTTTTACTGTATAGCTCCAACCTTCTTATTGACGATGAAACACAGAAATTGCATCGGAATTAAATAGAAAAGGCACAATGCAGAATTAAGTACAAGAAAACTGACCCTTCTTACTGTCTGTGTTTTGAACCATTCCTGTGACACTAAATATTGATCCCGATGCATCACTTCAGGTATACTGTATCCCTCTGAGCTTCTTATTGACGATGAAACACTGAAATTGCATCGGAATTAAATACAAAAGGCACAATGCCGACTTTTGTACAAGAAAACAGACTCTTCTTACTCTCTTTGTTTTGAACCATTCAGGTGACACTAATTATGGATTCCGATGCTTCACTTCAGGTTTTTCTGAAACCCTCTGACCTTCGTATAGACGATGAAACACAGAAATTGCATCGGAATTAAATAGAAAAGGCACAATGCCGACTTATGTACAAGAAAACTGACTCTTCTTACTGTCTATGTTTGAACGATTCATGTGACACTAGTTATAGATTCCGACGCTTCACTTCAGGTTTACTGCATCCCTCTGACCCTCTTATTGACGATGAAACACAGAAAGTGCATCGGAATTAAATACAAAAGCACAATGCCGTCTTAAGTACAAGAAAACTGACTCTTCTTACTGTCTATGTTTGAACCATTCCTGTGACACTAGTTATAGACTCCGATGCTTCACTTCAGGTTTACTGTATCCCTCTGACCTTTTTATTGACGATGAAACACAGAAATTGCAACGGAATTAAATACAAAATGCACAATGCCGACTTATGTACAAGAAAACTGACTCTTCCTTACTGTCTATGTTTTGAACCATTCCTGTGACACTAGTTATATATTCCGATGCTTCACTTCAGGTTTACTGTATCCCTCTGACCTTCATATTGACGATGAAACACAGAAATTGCATCGGAGTGAAATACAAAAGTAACAATGAAGACTTAAGTACAAGAAAACTGACTCTTCTTACAGTCTATGCTTTGAACCATTCCTGTGACACTAGTTATAGATTCCGGTGCTTCACTTCAGGTTTAATGTATACCTCTGACCTTCTTATTGACGATGAAACACAGATATTGCGTCGGAACTAAATACAAATGGCACAATGACGACTTAAGTACAAGAAAACTGACTCTTCTTACTGTCTATGTTTTGAACCATTCCTGTGCCACTAGTTATAGATTCCGATGCTTCACTTCAGCTTTACCGTATTCCTCTGACCTTCTTAGTGACGATGAAACTCAGAAATTGCATCGGAATTAAATACAAAAGGCACAATGCCGACTTAAGTACAAGAAGACTGACTCTTCTTACTGTCTATGTTTTGAACCATTCCTGTGACACTAGTTATAGATTCCGATGCTTCACTTCAGGTTTACTGTAACCCTCTGACCCGCTTATTGACGATGAAACACTGAAATTGCATCGGAATTAAATACAAAAGTCACAATGCCGACTTAAGTACAAGGAAACTAACTCTTCTTACTGTCTATGTTTTGAACCATTCCTGTGACACTAGTTATAGTTACCGATTCTTCACTTCAGGTTAACTGTATCCCTCTGACCTTCTTATTGACGATGAAACATAGAAATTGCATCGGAATTAAATAGAACAGGAACAATGCCGACATAAGTGCAAGAATACTGACTCTTCTTACTGTCTATGTTTTGAACCATGTCTGTGACACTAGTTATAGATGCCGATGCTTCACTTCAGGTTTACTGTATCCCTCTGACCATCGTATTGACGATGAAACACAGAAATTGCATCGGAATTAAATACAAAAGGCACAATGCCTACTTAAGTTCAAGAAAACTGACTCTTCTTACTGTCTAAGTTATGAACCATTCCTGTGACACTAGTTATAGATTCCGATGCTTCACTTCAGGTTTACCGTATCCCTCAGACCTTCTTATTGACGATGAAACACAGAAATTGCATCGGAATTAAATAGAAAAGGCACAATGCCGACTTAACTGCACGAAAACTGAATCTTCTTACTGTCTACGTTTTGAACCATTCCTGTGACACTAGTTAAAGATTCCGATGCTTCACCTCAGGTTTACTGTAACCCTCTGACCTTCTTATTGACGATGAAACACAGAAATTGCAACGGAACTAAATACAAACGCACAATGCCGACTTAAGTTCAAAAAAACTGACTCTTCTTACTGTCTATGGTTTGAACCATTCCTGTGACACTAGTTATGGATTCCTATGATTCACTTCAGGTTTACTGTATCCCTCTGACCTTCTTGTTGACGATGAAATACAGAAATTGCATCGGAATTAAATACAAAAGGCACAATGCCGACTTAAGTACAAGAAAACTGACTCTTCTTACTGTCTATGTTTTGAACCATTCCTGTGACACTAGTTATAGTTTCCGATGCTTCACTTCAGGTTTACTGTATCCCTCTGACCTTCTCATTGACGATGAAACATAGAAATTGCATCGGGATTAAATACAAAAGGCACAATGCCGACTTAAGTACAAGAAAACTGACTCTTCTTACTGTCTATGTTTTGAACCATTCCTGTGACACTACTTATACATTCCGATGCTTCACTTCTGGTTTACTGTATCCCTCTGACCTTCATATTGACGATGACACACAGAAATTACATCGGAGTTAAATACAAATGGAACAATGCCGACTTAAGTACAAGGAAACCGACTCTTCTTACAGTCTATGCTTTGAACCATTCCCGTGACACTAGTTATAGATTCCGATGCTTCACTTCATTTTTACTGTATCCCTCTTACCTTCTTATTGACGGTGAAACACAGATATTGCGTCGGAATTAAATACAAAAGGCACAATGCCTACTTATGTTCAAGAAAACTGACTCTTCTTACTGTCTAGGTTATGAACAATTCCTGTGACACTAGTTATAGATTCCGATGCTTCACTTCATCTTTACTGTGTCCCTGTGTCCTTCTTATTGACGATGAAACACAGAATTTGCATCGGAATTAAATTCAAAAAGCACAATGCCGACTTAAGTACAAGAAATCTGACTCTTCCTTCTGTCTATATTTTGAACTATTCATGTGACACTAGTAATAGATTCCGATGCTGCACTTCAGGTTTACTGTATCCCTCTGACCTTCTTATTGACGATGAACTATAGAAATTGCATCGGACGTAAATACAAAAGGCACAATGCCGACTTAAGTACAAGAAAACTGACTCTTCTTACTGTCTATGTTTTGAACCATTCCTGTGACACTAGTTATAGATTCCGACGCTTCACTTCCGGTTTACTGTAACCCTCTGACCTTCTTATTGGCGATGAAACACAGAAATAGCTTCGGAATTAAATACAAAAGGCACAATGCCGACTTAAGTACAAGATAACTGACTCTTCTTACTGTCTATGTGTTGAACTATTCATGTGACACTAGTTATAGATTCCGATGCTTCACTTCATTTTTACTGTATCCCTCTGACCTTCTTATTGACGATGAATCACAGAAATTGAATCGGAATTAAATACAAAAGGCACAATGCCGACTTATGTACAAGAAAACTGACTCTTCTTACTGTCTATGTTTTGAACCATTCCTGTGACACTAGTTATAGATTCCGATGCTTCAATTCAGGTTTACTGTATCCCTCTGACCTTCTTATTGACGATGAAACATAGAAATTGCATCGGAATTAGATAGAAAAGGAACAATGCCAACTTAAGTACAAGATTACTGATTCTTCTTACTGTCTATGGTTTGAACCATTCCTGTGACACTAGTTTTAGTTGCCGATTCTTCACTTCAGGTTTACTGCATACCTCTGACCTTCTTATTGTTGATGAAACACAGAATTGTCACCGGAATTAAACACAAAAGGCACAACGCCGACTTAAGTACAAGAAAACTGACTCTTCTTACTGTCTACGTTTTGATCCACACCTGTGACACTAGTTATAGATTCCGATGCTTCAATTCAGGTTTACTGTATCCCTCTGACCTTCTTATTGACGATGAAACATAGAAATTGCATCGGAATTAGATAGAAAAGGAACAATGCCAACTTAAGTACAAGATTACTGATTCTTCTTACTGTCTATGTTTTGAACCATTCCTATGACACTAGTTATAGATGCCGATGCTTCACTTCAGGTTTACTGTATCCCTCTGACCTTCTTATTGACGATGAAACACAGAAATTGCATCGGAATTAAATAGAAAAGGCACAATGCCGACTTTACAGGAAAACTGTTTCTTCTTACCGTCAATGTTTAGAACCATTCCTGTGACACTAGTTAAAGATTCCGATGCTTCACCTCAGGTTTACTGTATCCCTGTGACCTCCTTATTGACGATGAGACACAGAAATTGCAACGGAATTAAATACAAAAGCACAATGCCGACTTAAGTTCAAGAAAACTGACTCTTCATATTGTCTATGTTTTGAACCATTCCTGTAACACTAGTTATAGATTCCGATGATTCACATCCGGTTTACTGTATCCCTCTGACCTCCTTATTGACGATGAAACACAGAAATAGCTTCGGAATTAAATACAAAAGGCACAATGCCGACTTAAGTACAAGATAACTGACTCTTCTTACTGTCTATGTGTTGAACCATTCATGTGACACTAGTTATAGTTTCCGATGCTTCACTTCATTTTTACTGTATCCCTCTGACCTTCTTATTGACGATGAATCACAGAAGTTGCATCGGAATTAAATACAAAAGGCACAATGCCGACTTAAGTACAAGAAAACTTACTCTTCTTACAGTCTATGTTTTAACCATTCCTGTGACACTAGTTATAGATTCCGATTTTTCACTTCAGGTTTACTGTATCCCTCTGTCCTTCTTATTGACGAGGAAACACAGAAATTGCATCGGAATTTAATACAAAAGGCACAATGCCGACTTGAGTTCACGAAAACTGACTCTTCTTACTGTCTAAGATTTGAACCATTCCTGTGACACTAGATATAGATTCCGATGCTTCACTTCAGCTTTTCTGTATCCCTCTGACCTTCTAATTGACGATGAAACACAGAAATTTCATCTGAATTAAATACAAAAGGCACAATGCCGACTTAACTAGAAGAAAACTGTCTCTTCTTACTGTCTATGTTTTGAACCATTCCAGTGACACTAGTTATAGATTCCGACGCTTCACTTCAAGTTTACTGTATACCTCTGACCTTCTTATTGACTATGAAACACAGGAATTGCATCGGAGTTAAATACAAAAGGCACAATGCCGACTTAAGTACAAGAATACTGACTCTTCTTACTGTCTATGTTTTGAACCATTCCTGAGACACTGGCTATAGATTCCGATGCTTCACTTCAGGTTTACTGTATCCCTCTGACCTTCTTATTGACGATGGAACACAGAAATTGCATCGGAATTAAATACAAAAGGCACAATGCCGACTTAAGTACAAGAAAACTGACTCATCATATTGGATATGATTTGAACCATTCCTGTGACAATAGTTGTAGATTATGATGCTTCACTTCAGGTTTACTGTATCCCTCTGACCTTCTTATTGACGATGAAACATAGAAATTGCATCGGAATTAGATAGAAAAGGAACACTGCCGACTTAAGTACAAGATTACTGACTCTTCTTACTGTCTATGTTTTGAACCATTCCTATGACACTAGTTATAGATGCCGATGCTTCACTTCAGGTTTACTGTATCCCTCTGACCTTCTTATTGACGATGAAACACAGAAATTGCATCGGAATTAAATAGAAAAGGCACAATGCCTACTTAAGTTCAAGAAAACTGACTCTTCTTACTGTCTATGTTTTGAACCATTCCTGTGACACTAGTTATAGTTTCCGATGCTTCACTTCCGGTTTACTGTATGCCTCTGACCTTCTTATTGACAATGAAACACAGAAATAGCTTCGGAATTAAATACGAAAGGCACAATGCCGCCTTAAGTACAAGATAACTGACTCTTCTTACTGTCTATGTGTTGAACCATTCATGTGACACTAGTTATAGATTCCGATGCTTCACTTCATTTTTACTGTATCCCTCTGACCTTCTTATTGACGATGAATCACAGAAATTTCATCGGAATTAAATACAAAAAGCAGAATGTCGACTTAAGTACAAGAAAACTGACTCTTCTTACTGTCTATGTTTTGAACCATTCCTGTGACACTAGTTATAGATTCCGATGCTTCAATTCAGGTTTACTGTATCCCTCTGACCTTCTTATTGACGATGAAACATAGAAATTGCATCGGAATTAGATAGAAAAGGAACAATGCCAACTTAAGTACAAGATTACTGATTCTTCTTACTGTCTATGGTTTGAACCATTCCTGTGACACTAGTTTTAGTTGCCGATTCTTCACTTCAGGTTTACTGCATACCTCTGACCTTCTTATTGTTGATGAAACACAGAATTGTCACCGGAATTAAACACAAAAGGCACAACGCCGACTTAAGTACAAGAAAACTGACTCTTCTTACTGTCTACGTTTTGATCCACACCTGTGACACTAGTTATAGATTCCGATGCTTCAATTCAGGTTTACTGTATCCCTCTGACCTTCTTATTGACGATGAAACATAGAAATTGCATCGGAATTAGATAGAAAAGGAACAATGCCAACTTAAGTACAAGATTACTGATTCTTCTTACTGTCTATGTTTTGAACCATTCCTATGACACTAGTTATAGATGCCGATGCTTCACTTCAGGTTTACTGTATCCCTCTGACCTTCTTATTGACGATGAAACACAGAAATTGCATCGGAATTAAATAGAAAAGGCACAATGCCGACTTTACAGGAAAACTGTTTCTTCTTACCGTCAATGTTTAGAACCATTCCTGTGACACTAGTTAAAGATTCCGATGCTTCACCTCAGGTTTACTGTATCCCTGTGACCTCCTTATTGACGATGAGACACAGAAATTGCAACGGAATTAAATACAAAAGCACAATGCCGACTTAAGTTCAAGAAAACTGACTCTTCATATTGTCTATGTTTTGAACCATTCCTGTAACACTAGTTATAGATTCCGATGATTCACATCCGGTTTACTGTATCCCTCTGACCTCCTTATTGACGATGAAACACAGAAATAGCTTCGGAATTAAATACAAAAGGCACAATGCCGACTTAAGTACAAGATAACTGACTCTTCTTACTGTCTATGTGTTGAACCATTCATGTGACACTAGTTATAGTTTCCGATGCTTCACTTCATTTTTACTGTATCCCTCTGACCTTCTTATTGACGATGAATCACAGAAGTTGCATCGGAATTAAATACAAAAGGCACAATGCCGACTTAAGTACAAGAAAACTTACTCTTCTTACAGTCTATGTTTTAACCATTCCTGTGACACTAGTTATAGATTCCGATTTTTCACTTCAGGTTTACTGTATCCCTCTGTCCTTCTTATTGACGAGGAAACACAGAAATTGCATCGGAATTTAATACAAAAGGCACAATGCCGACTTGAGTTCACGAAAACTGACTCTTCTTACTGTCTAAGATTTGAACCATTCCTGTGACACTAGATATAGATTCCGATGCTTCACTTCAGCTTTTCTGTATCCCTCTGACCTTCTAATTGACGATGAAACACAGAAATTTCATCTGAATTAAATACAAAAGGCACAATGCCGACTTAACTAGAAGAAAACTGTCTCTTCTTACTGTCTATGTTTTGAACCATTCCAGTGACACTAGTTATAGATTCCGACGCTTCACTTCAAGTTTACTGTATACCTCTGACCTTCTTATTGACTATGAAACACAGGAATTGCATCGGAGTTAAATACAAAAGGCACAATGCCGACTTAAGTACAAGAATACTGACTCTTCTTACTGTCTATGTTTTGAACCATTCCTGAGACACTGGCTATAGATTCCGATGCTTCACTTCAGGTTTACTGTATCCCTCTGACCTTCTTATTGACGATGGAACACAGAAATTGCATCGGAATTAAATACAAAAGGCACAATGCCGACTTAAGTACAAGAAAACTGACTCATCATATTGGATATGATTTGAACCATTCCTGTGACAATAGTTGTAGATTATGATGCTTCACTTCAGGTTTACTGTATCCCTCTGACCTTCTTATTGACGATGAAACATAGAAATTGCATCGGAATTAGATAGAAAAGGAACACTGCCGACTTAAGTACAAGATTACTGACTCTTCTTACTGTCTATGTTTTGAACCATTCCTATGACACTAGTTATAGATGCCGATGCTTCACTTCAGGTTTACTGTATCCCTCTGACCTTCTTATTGACGATGAAACACAGAAATTGCATCGGAATTAAATAGAAAAGGCACAATGCCTACTTAAGTTCAAGAAAACTGACTCTTCTTACTGTCTATGTTTTGAACCATTCCTGTGACACTAGTTATAGTTTCCGATGCTTCACTTCCGGTTTACTGTATGCCTCTGACCTTCTTATTGACAATGAAACACAGAAATAGCTTCGGAATTAAATACGAAAGGCACAATGCCGCCTTAAGTACAAGATAACTGACTCTTCTTACTGTCTATGTGTTGAACCATTCATGTGACACTAGTTATAGATTCCGATGCTTCACTTCATTTTTACTGTATCCCTCTGACCTTCTTATTGACGATGAATCACAGAAATTTCATCGGAATTAAATACAAAAAGCAGAATGTCGACTTAAGTACAAGAAAACTGACTCTTCTTACTGTCTATGTTTTAACCACTCCTGTGACATTAGTTATAGATTCCGATTCTTCACTTCCGGTTTACTGTATGCCTCGGACCTTCTTATTGACAATGAAACACAGAAATAGCTTCGGAATTAAATACGAAAGGCACAATGCCGACTTAAGTACAAGATAACTGACTCTTCTTACTGTCTATGTGTTGAACCATTCTTGTGACACTAGTTATAGATTCTGATGCTTCTCTTCATTTTTACTGTATCCCTCTGACCTTCTTATTGACGATGAAACACAGAAACTGCATCGGAATTAAATACAAAATGCACAATGCCGACTTAAGTACAAGATAACTGACTCTTCTTTACTGTCTATGTTTTGAACCATTCCTGTGACACTACTTATACATTCCGATGCTTCACTTCTGGTTTACTGTATCCCTCTGACCTTCATATTGACGATGACACACAGAAATTACATCGGAGTTAAATACAAATGGAACAATGCCGACTTAAGTACAAGGAAACCGACTCTTCTTACAGTCTATGCTTTGAACCATTCCCGTGACACTAGTTATAGATTCCGATGCTTCACTTCATTTTTACTGTATCCCTCTTACCTTCTTATTGACGGTGAAACACAGATATTGCGTCGGAATTAAATACAAAAGGCACAATGCCTACTTATGTTCAAGAAAACTGACTCTTCTTACTGTCTAGGTTATGAACAATTCCTGTGACACTAGTTATAGATTCCGATGCTTCACTTCATCTTTACTGTGTCCCTGTGTCCTTCTTATTGACGATGAAACACAGAATTTGCATCGGAATTAAATTCAAAAAGCACAATGCCGACTTAAGTACAAGAAATCTGACTCTTCCTTCTGTCTATATTTTGAACTATTCATGTGACACTAGTAATAGATTCCGATGCTGCACTTCAGGTTTACTGTATCCCTCTGACCTTCTTATTGACGATGAACTATAGAAATTGCATCGGACGTAAATACAAAAGGCACAATGCCGACTTAAGTACAAGAAAACTGACTCTTCTTACTGTCTATGTTTTGAACCATTCCTGTGACACTAGTTATAGATTCCGACGCTTCACTTCCGGTTTACTGTAACCCTCTGACCTTCTTATTGGCGATGAAACACAGAAATAGCTTCGGAATTAAATACAAAAGGCACAATGCCGACTTAAGTACAAGATAACTGACTCTTCTTACTGTCTATGTGTTGAACTATTCATGTGACACTAGTTATAGATTCCGATGCTTCACTTCATTTTTACTGTATCCCTCTGACCTTCTTATTGACGATGAATCACAGAAATTGAATCGGAATTAAATACAAAAGGCACAATGCCGACTTATGTACAAGAAAACTGACTCTTCTTACTGTCTATGTTTTGAACCATTCCTGTGACACTAGTTATAGATTCCGATGCTTCAATTCAGGTTTACTGTATCCCTCTGACCTTCTTATTGACGATGAAACACAGAAATAGCTTCGGAATTAAATACAAAAGGCACAATGCCGACTTAAGTACAAGATAACTGACTCTTCTTACTGTCTATGTGTTGAACCATTCATGTGACACTAGTTATAGTTTCCGATGCTTCACTTCATTTTTACTGTATCCCTCTGACCTTCTTATTGACGATGAATCACAGAAGTTGCATCGGAATTAAATACAAAAGGCACAATGCCGACTTAAGTACAAGAAAACTTACTCTTCTTACAGTCTATGTTTTAACCATTCCTGTGACA
The DNA here is from genome assembly GCF_021461385.2 of Schistocerca piceifrons. Taxonomy (NCBI): domain Eukaryota; kingdom Metazoa; phylum Arthropoda; class Insecta; order Orthoptera; family Acrididae; genus Schistocerca; species Schistocerca piceifrons. Next base: position 372,521 of record NW_025727779.1, read on the forward strand.
CTAGTTATAGATTCCGATTTTTCACTTCAGGTTTACTGTATCCCTCTGTCCTTCTTATTGACGAGGAAACACAGAAATTGCATCGGAATTTAATACAAAAGGCACAATGCCGACTTGAGTTCACGAAAACTGACTCTTCTTACTGTCTAAGATTTGAACCATTCCTGTGACACTAGATATAGATTCCGATGCTTCACTTTAGCTTTTCTGTATCCCTCTGACCTTCTAATTGACGATGAAACACAGAAATTTCATCTGAATTAAATACAAAAGGCACAATGCCGACTTAACTAGAAGAAAACTGTCTCTTCTTACTGTCTATGTTTTGAACCATTCCAGTGACACTAGTTATAGATTCCGACGCTTCACTTCAAGTTTACTGTATACCTCTGACCTTCTTATTGACTATGAAACACAGGAATTGCATCGGAATTAAATACAAAAGGCACAATGCCGACTTAAGTACAAGAATACTGACTCTTCTTACTGTCTATGTTTTGAACCATTCCTGAGACACTGGCTATAGATTCCGATGCTTCACTTCAGGTTTACTGTATCCCTCTGACCTTCTTATTGACGATGGAACACAGAAATTGCATCGGAATTAAATACAAAAGGCACAATGCCGACTTAAGTACAAGAAAACTGACTCATCATATTGGATATGATTTGAACCATTCCTGTGACAATAGTTGTAGATTATGATGCTTCACTTCAGGTTTACTGTATCCCTCTGACCTTCTTATTGACGATAAAACATAGAAATTGCATCGGAATTAGATAGAAAAGGAACACTGCCGACTTAAGTACAAGATTACTGACTCTTCTTACTGTCTATGTTTTGAACCATTCCTATGACACTAGTTATAGATGCCGATGCTTCACTTCAGGTTTACTGTATCCCTCTGACCTTCTTATTGACGATGAAACACAGAAATTGCATCGGAATTAAATAGAAAAGGCACAATGCCTACTTAAGTTCAAGAAAACTGACTCTTCTTACTGTCTATGTTTTGAACCATTCCTGTGACACTAGTTATAGATTCCGATGCTTCACTTCAGGTTTACTGTATCCTTCTGACCTTCTTATTGACGATGAAACACAGAAATTGCGTCGGAATTAAATAGAAAAGGCACAATGCCGACTTAAGTACAAGAAAACTGACTCTTCTCACTGTCTATGTTTTGAACCATTCCTGTGACACTAAATATAGATTACGATGCTTCACTTCAGGTTTACTGTATCCCTCTGACCTTCTTATTGACGATGAAACACAGAAATTGCATCGGATTTAAATACAAAAAGCACAATGCCGACTTAAGTACAAGAATACTGACTCTTCTGACTGTCTATGTTTTGAACCATCCCTGTGACACTAGTTATAGATTCCGATGCTTCACTTCACGTTTACTGTATCCCTCTGACCTTCTTATTGTTGATGAAACACAGAAATTACATCGGAATTAAATACAAAAAGCACAATGCCGACTTAAGTACAAGAAAACTGACTCTTCTTACTGTCAATGCTTTGAACCATTCCTGTGACACTAGTTATAGATTCCGATGCTTCACTTTAGGTTTACTGTATCCCTCTGACCTTCTTATTGACGATCAAACATAGAAATTGCATCGGAATTATATAGAAAAGTAACAATGCCGACTTAAGTAAAAGAAAAGTGACTCTTCTTACTGTCTATGTTTTGAACCATTCCTGTGACACTATTTATAGATGCCGATGCTTCACTTCAGGTTTACTGTATCCCTCCAACCTTCTTATTGACGATGAAACACAGAAATTGCATCGGAATTAAATAGAAAAGGCACAATGCAGAATTAAGTACAAGAAAACTGATCCTTCTTACTGTCTGTGTTTTGAACCATTCCTGTGACACTAAATACTGATCCCGATGCTTCACTTCAGGTATACTGTATCCCTCTGAGCTTCTTATTGACGATGAAACACTGAAATTGCATCGGAATTAAATACAAAAGGCACAATGCCGACTTATGTACAAGAAAACAGACTCTTCTTACTCTCTTTGTTTTGAACCATTCATGTGACACTAATTATAGATTCCGATGCTTCACTTCAGGTTTACTGTAACCCTCTGACCTTCGTATAGACGATGAAACACAGAAATTACATCGGAATTAAATAGAAAAGGCACAATGCCGACTTATGTACAAGAAAACTGACTCTTCTTACTGTCTATGTTTGAACCATTCATGTGACACTAGTTATAGATTCCGATGCTTCACTTCAGGTTTACTGCATCCCTCTGACCCTCTTATTGACGATGAAACACAGAAAGTGCATCGGAATTAAATACAAAAGCACAATGCCGTCTTAAGTACAAGAAAACTGACTCTTCTTACTGTCTATGTTTGAACCATTCCTGTGACACTAGTTATAGATTCCGATGCTTCACGTCAGGTTTACTGTATCCCTCTGACCTTTTTATTGACGATGAAACACAGAAATTGCAACGGAATTAAATAAAAAATGCACAATGCCGACTTAAGTACAAGAAAACTGACTCTTCTTTACTGTCTATGTTTTCAACCATTCCTGTGACACTAGTTATATATTCCGATGCTTCACTTCAGGTTTACTGTATCCCTCTGACCTTCATATTGACGATGAAACACAGAAATTTCATCGGAGTTAAATACAAAAGGAACAATGAAGACTTAAGTACAAGAAAACTGACTCTTCTTACAGTCTATGCTTTGAACCATTCCTGTGACACTAGTTATAGATTCCGATGCTTCACTTCAGGTTTAATGTATACCTCTGACCTTCTTATTGACGATGAAAAACAGATATTGCGTCGGAACTAAATACAAATGGCACAATGACGACTTAAGTACAAGAAAACTGACACTTCTTACTATCTATGCTTTGAACCATTCCTGTGACACTAGTTATAGATTCCGTTGCTTCACTTCAGCTTTACCGTATTCCTCTGACCTTCTTAGTGACGATGAAACACAGAAATTGCATCGGAATTAAATACAAAAGGCACAATGCCGAATTAAGTACAAGAAGACTGACTCTTCTTACTGTCTATGTTTTGAACCATTCCTGTGACACTAGTTATAGATTCCGATGCTTCACTTCAGGTTTACTGTATCCCTCTGACCCACTTATTGACGATGAAACACTGAAATTGCAACGGAATTAAATACAAAAGGCACAATGCCGACTTAAGTACAAGGAAACTGACTCTTCTTAGTGTCTATGTTTTGAACCATTCCTGTGACACTAGTTATAGATGCCGATTCTTCACTTCAGGTTTACTGCATCCCTCTGACCTTCTTATTGTTGATGAAACACAGAAATTGCATCGGAATTAAATTCACAAGGCACAACGCCGACTTAAGTACAAGGAAACTGACTGTTCTTACTGTCTATTTTTTGATCCATTCCTTTGACACTAGTTATAGATTCCGATGCTTCACTTCAGGTTTACTGTATCCCTCTGACCTTCTTATTGACGATGAAACATAGAAATTGCATCGGAATTAAATAGAACAGGAACAATGCCGACTTAAGTACAAGAATACTGACTCTTCTTACTGTCTATGTTTTGAACCATTCCTGTGACACTAGTTATAGATGCCGATGCTTCACTTCAGGTTTACTGTATCCCTCTGACCTTCGTATTGACGATGAAACACAGAAATTGCATCGGAAATTAATAGAAAAGGCACAATGCCGAATTAAGTACAAGAAAACTGACTGTTCTTACTGTCTATGTTTGAACCATTCCTGTGACACTAAATTGTGATTCCGATGCTTCACTTCAGGTTTACAGTATCCCTCTGACCTTCTCATTGACGATGAAACACAGAAGTTGCATCGGAATTGAATACAAAAAGCACAATTCCAACTTAAGTACAAGAAAACTGACTCTTCTTACTGTCTATGTTTTGAACCATTCCTGTGACACTAGTTAAAGATTCCGATGCTTCACCTCAGGTTTACTGTATCCATCTGACCTTCTTATTGACGATGAAACACAGAAATTGCAACGGAATTAAATACAAAACGCACAATGCCGACTTAAGTTCAAGAAAACTGACTCTTCTTACTGTCTATGGTTTGAACCATTCCTGTGACACTAGTTATGGATTCCGATGATTCACTTTAGGTTTACTGTATCCCTCTGACCTTCTTGTTGACGATGAAAAACAGAAATTGCATCGGAATTAAATACAAAAGGCACAATGCCGACTTAAGTACAAGAAAACTGACTGTTTTTACTGTCTATATTTGGAACTATTCATGTGACACTAGTAATAGATTCCGATGCTTCACTTCAGGTTTACTGTATCCCTCTGACCTTCTCATTGACGATGAAACATAGAAATTGCATCGGAATTAAATAGAACAGGAACAATGCCGACTTAAGTACAAGAATACTGACTCTTCTTACTGTCTATGTGTTGAATCATTCATGTGACACTAGTTATAGATTCCGATGCTTCTTTTCATTTTTACTGTATCCCTCTGACCTTCTTATTGACGATGAATCATAGAAATTTCATCGGAATTAAATACAAAAAGCAGAATGTCGACGTAAGTACAAGAAAACTGACTCTTCTTACTGTCTATGTTTTACCCACTCCTGTGACACTAGTCATAGATTCCGATTCTTCACTTCAGGTTTACTGTATCCCTCTGTAATTCTTATGACGAGGAAACGCAGAAATAGCATCGGAATTAAATACAAAAGGCACAATGCCGACTTAAGGACAAGAAAACTGACTCTTCTTACTGTCTATGTTTTGAACCATTCCAGTGACACTAGTTATAGATTCTGATGCTTCACTTCAGGTTAACTGTATCCGTCTGACCTTCTTAATGACGATAAAACACAGAAATAGCATCGGAATTAAATACAAAAGGCACAATGCCGACGTAAGTACAAGATAACTGACTCTTCTTTACTGTCTATGTTTTGAACCATTCCTGTGACACTACTTATATATTCCGATGCTTCACTTCTGGTTTACTGTATCCCTCTGACCTTCATATTGACGATGACACACAAAATTGCATCGGAATTAGATACAAATAGAACAATGCCGACTTAAGTACAAGATTACTGACTCTTCTTACTGTCTATGTTTTGAACCATTCCTATGTCACTAGTTATAGATGCCGATGCATCACTTCAGGTTTCCTGTATCCCTCTGACCTTCTTATTGACGATGAAACACAGAAATTGCATCGGAATTAAATACAAAAGGCACAATGCCGACTTAAGTACAAGAAAACTGACTCTTCTTACTGTCTATACTTTGAACTATTCATGTGACACTAGTAATAGTTTCCGATGGTTCACTTCATTTTTACTGTATCCCTCTGACCTTCTTATTGACGATGAAACACAGAAATTGCATCGGAATTAAATACAAAAGGCACAATGCCGACTTAAGTACAAGAAAACTGACTCGTCTTACTGTCTATGTTTTGAACCATTCCAGTGACACTAGTTATAGATTCCGATGCTTCACTTCAGGTTTACTGTTTCCCTCTGACCTTCTTATTGACGTTGAAACACAGAAATTTCAACGGAATTAAATACATAAGGCACAATTCGACTTAAGTACAAGTAAACTGACTCTTGTTACTGTCTATGTTTTGAACCATTCCTGTGACACTAGTTATAGATTCCGATGCTTCACTTCCGGGTTACAGTATCGCTCTGACCTTCTTATTGACGATGAAACACAGAAAAAGCATCGGAATTAAATACAAATGGCACAATGCCGACTTAAGTACAAGATAACTGACTCTTCTTACTGTCTATGTGTTGATCCGTTCATGTGATACTGGTTATAGATTCCGATGCTTCACTTCCGGTTTACTGTATCCCTCTGACCTTGTTATTGACGATGAAACACAGATATTCCATCGGAATTAATTACAAAAAGCACAATGCCGACTTAAGTACAACAAAACTGACTCTTCTTACTGTCTAAGTTTGAACCATTCCTGTGACACTAGAAATAGATTCCGATGCTTCACTTCAGCTTTACTGTATCCCTCTGATCTACTTATTGACGATGAAACACAGAAATTGCATCGGAATTAAATACAAAAGGCACAATGCCGGCTTAAGTACAAGAAAACAGTCTCTTCTTACTGTCTATGTTTAAAACCATTCCTGTGACACTAGTTATAGATTCCGATGCTTCACTTCAAGTTTACTGTATACCTCTGACCTTCTAATTGACGATGAAGCAAAGAAATTGCATCGGAATTAAATACAAAAGGCACAATGCCGACTTCAGTACAAGGATACTGACTCTTCTTACTGTCTATGTTTTGAACCATTCCTGTGACACTGGCTATGGATTCCGATGCTTCACTTCAGTTTTACTGTATCCCTCTGACCTTCTTGTTGACGATGAAATACAGAAATTGCATCGGAATTAAATACAAAAGGCACAATGCCGACTTAAGTACAAGAAAACTCACTCTTTTTACTGTCTACGTGTTGAACCATTCATGTGACACTAGTTATAGATTCCGATGCTTCTTTTCATTTTTACTGTATCCCTCTGACCTTCTTATTGACGATGAGTCACAGAAATTTCATCGGAATTAAATACAAAAAGCAGAATGTCGACTTAAGTACAAGAAAACTGACTCTTCTTACTGTCTATGTTTTAACCACTCCTGCGACACTAGTTATAGATTCCGTTTCTTCACTTCAGGTTTACTGTATCCCTCTGTCCTTCTTATGACGAGGAAACACAGAAATTGCATCGGAATTAAATACAAAAGGCACAATGCCGACTTAAGGACAAGAAAACTGACCCTTCTTACCCTCTATGTTTTGAACCATTCCAGTGACACTAGTTATAGATTCTGATGCTTCACTTCAGGTTAACTGTATCCCTCTGACCTTCTTAATGACGATAAAACACAGAAATAGCATCGGAATTATATACAAAATGCACAATGCCGACTTAAGTACAAGATAACTGACTCTTCTTTACTGTCTATGTTTTGAACCATTCCTGTGACACTACTTATATATTCCGATGCTTCACTTCTGGTTTACTGTATCCCTCTGACCTTCATATTGACGATGACACACAGAAATTGCATCGGAGTTAAATACAAATGGAACAATGCCGACTTAAGTACAAGAAAACTGACTCTTCTTACAGTCTATGCTTTGAACTATTCCTGTGACACTAGTTATAGATTCCGATGCTTCACTTCAGGTTTACTGTATCCCTCTGACCTTCTTATTGACGGTGAAACACAGATATTGCGTCGGAATTAAATACAAAAGGCACAATGCCGACTTAAGTACAAGAAAACTGACTCTTCTTACTGTCTATGTTTTGTTCCACTCCTGTGACACTAGTTATAGATTCCGATGCTTCACTTCAGTTTTACTGTATCCCTCTGACCTTCTTATTGACGATGAAACATAGAAATTGCATCGGAATTAGATAGAAAAGCAACAATGCCGACTTATGTACAAGAAAACTGACTCTTCTTACTGTCTATTTTTTGAACTATTCATGTGACACTAGTAATAGTTTCCGATGGTTCACTTCAGGCTTACTGTATCCCTCTGACCTTCTTATTAACGATGAAACACAGAAATTGCATCGGAGTTAAATACAAAAGGCACAATGCCGACTTAAGTACAAGAAAACTGACTCTTCATCTGTCTATGTTTTGAACCATTCCGGTGACACTAGTTATAGATTCCGATACTTCACTTCAGGTTTACTGTTTCACTCTGACCTTCTTATTGACGTTGAAACACAGAAATTTCAACGGAATTAAATACATAAGGCACAATTCCGACTTAAGTACAAGTAAACTGACTCTTGTTACTGTCTATGTTTTGAACCATTCCTGTGACACTAGTTAATAGATTCCGATTCTTCACTTCCGGTTTCCAGTATCCCTCTGACCTTCTTATTGACGATGAAACACAGAAATAGCATCGGAATTAAATACAAATGACACAATGCCGACTTAAGTACAAGATAACTGTCTCTTCTTACTGTCTATGTGTTGAACCATTCATGTGACACTAGTTATAGATTCCGATACTTCACTTCATTTTTACTGTAATCCCTCTGACCTTCGTATTGACGATGAATCACAGAAACTGCATCGGAATTAAATACAAAAGGTACAATGCCGACTTAAGTACAAGAAAACTGACTCTTCTTACTGTCTATGTTTTAACCATTCCTGTGACACTAGTTTATAGATTCCGATTCTTCACTTAAGGTTTACTGTATCCCTCTGTCGTTCTTATTGACGACGAAACACAGAAATTGCATCGCAATTAAATACAAAAGGCACAATGCCGACATAAGTACAAGAAAACTGACTCTTCTTACTGTCTATGTTTTGAACCATTCCTGTGACACTAGTTATAGATTCCGATGCTTTACTTCCGGTTTACTGTATCCTCTGACCTTCTTATTGACGATGAAACACAGAAATAGCATCGGAATTAAATACAAAAGGCACAATGCCGACTTAAGTACAAGATAACTGACTCTTCTTACTGTCTATGTGTTGATCCGTTCATGTGATACTGGTTATAGATTCCGATGCTTCACATCCGGTTTACTGTATCCCTCTGACCTTGTTATTGACGATGAAACACAGATATTCCATCGGAATTAATTACAAAAAGCACAATGCCGACTTAAGTACAAGAAAACTGACTCTTCTTACTGTCTAAGTTTGAACCATTCCTGTGACACTAGATATAGATTCCGATGCTTCACTTCAGCTTTACTGTATCCCTCTGATCTTCTTTTTGACGATGAAACACAGAAATTGCATCGAATTAAATACAAAAGGCACAATGCCGACTTAAGTACAAGATAACTGACTCTTCTCACTGCCTATGTGTTGAACCATTCATGTGACACTAGTTATAGATTCCGAGGCTTCACTTCCGGTTTACTGTATCCCTCTGACCTTCTTATTGACGATGAAACACAGATATTCCATCGGAATTAAGTACAAAAAGCACAATGCCGACTTAAGTACAAGAAAACTGACTCTGCTTACTGTCTAAGTTTTGAACCATTGCTGTGACAGTAGATATATATTCCGATTCTTCACTTAAGGTTTACTGTATCCCTCTGTCCTTGTTATTGACGATGAAACACAGAAATTGCATCGGAATTAAATACGAAAGGCACAATGGCGACTTAAGTACAAGAAAACTGACTTTTCTTACTGTCTATGTTTTGAACCAATCCTGTGACACTAGTTATGGATTCCGATGCTTTACTTCCGGTTTACTGTATCAATCTGACCTTCTTATTGACGATGAAACACAGAAATAGCATCAGAATTAAATACAAAAGGCACAATGCCGACTTAAGTACAAGATAACTGACTCTTCTCACTGTCTATGTGTTGAACCATTCATGTGACACTAGTTATAGATTCCGATGCTTCACTTCCGGTTTACTGTATCCCTCTGACCTTCTTATTGACGATGAAACACAGATATTCCATCGGAATTAAATACAAAAAGCACAATGCCGACTTAAGTACAAGAAAACTGACTCTTCTTACTGTCTAAGTTTTGAACCATTGCTGTGACACAAGATATAGATTCCTATGCTTCACTTCAGCTTTACTGTTTCCCTCAGACCTTCTTATTGACGATGAAACACAGAAATTGCATCGGAATTATATACAAAAGGCACAATGCCGGCTTAAGTACAAGAAAACTGACTCTTCTTACTGTTTAAGTTTTGAACCATTCCCTGTGACACAAGTTATAGATTCCGATGCTTCACTTCAGGTTTACTGTATCCCTCTGACCTTCTTATTGACGATGAAACACAGAAATTGCATCGGAATTAAATACAAGAGGCACAATGCCGACTTAAGTACAAGAAACTGACTCTTCTTACTGTCTATGATTTAAACCATTCATGTGACACTAGTTATAGATTCCGATGCTTTACTCCAGCTTTTACTGTTTCCCTCAGACCTTCTTATTGACGATGAAACACAGAAATTGCATCGGAATTGAATACAAAAGGCACAATGCCGGCTTAAGTACAAGAAAACTGTCTCTTCTTACTGTCTATGTTTTGAACAATTTCTGTGACACTAGTTATAGATTCCGATGCTTCACTTCTGGTTTACTGTATACCTCTGACCTCATTATTGACGATGAAACACAGAAATTGCATCGGAATTAAATACAAAAGGCACAATGCCGACTTAAGTACAAGAAACTGACTCTTCTTACTGTCTACGGTTTGTACCATTCCTGTGACACTAGTTATAGATTCCGATGCTTCACTTCAGGTTTACTGTATCCCTCTGACCTTCTTATTGACGATGAAACACTGAAATTGCATCGGAATTAAATACAAAAGGCACAATGCCGAATTAAGTACAAGAAAACTGACTCTTCTTTCTGTCTTTGTTTTGAACCATTACTGTGACACTAGCTATAGATTCCGATGCTTTACTCCAGGTTTACTGTATCCCTGTGACCTTCTTATTGACGATGAATCACAGAATTGCTTCGGAATTAAATACAAATGTCACAATTCCGACTTAAGTACAAGGAAACTGACTCTTCTTACTGTCTACGTATGGATCCATTCCTGTGACACTAGTTATAGATTCCGATTTTTCACTTCAGGTGTACTGTATCCCTCTGACCTTCTCATTCACGATGAAACATAGAAATTGAATCGGAATTAAATAGAAAAGGAACAATGCCGACATCAGTACAAGATACCTGACTCTTCTTACTGTCTATGTTTTGAACCATTCCTGTGACACTAGTTATAGATTCCGATGCTTCACTTCAGGTTTACTGTATCCTTCTGACCTTCTTATTGACGATGAAACACAGAAATTGCATCGGAATTAAATAGAAAAGGCACAATGCCGACTTAAGTACAAGAAAACTGACTCTTCTCACTGTCTGTGTTTCGTACCATTCCTGTGACACTAAATATAGATTCCGATGCTTCACTTCAGGTTTACTGTATCCTCTGACCTTCTTATTGACGATGAAACACATAAACTGCATCGGAATTAAATACAAAAAGCACAATGCCGACTTAAGTACAAGAAAACTGACTCTTCTAACTGTCTATGTTTTGAACCATTCATGTGACACTAGTTATAGATTCCGATGCTTCACTTCAGGTTCACTGTATCCCTCTGACCTTCTATTGACGATGAAACACAGAAATAGCATCGGAATTAAATACAAAAGGCACAATGCCGGCTTAAGTACAAGAAAACTGACTCTTCTTACTGTTTAAGTTTTGACCATTCCTGTGACACTAGTTATAGATTCCGATGCTTCACTCAGTTTACTGTATCCCTCTGACCTTCTTATTGACGATGAAACACAGAAATTGCATCGGAATTAAATACAAGAGGCACAATGCCGACTTAAGTACAAGAAAACTGACTCTTCTTACTGTCTATGATTTAAACCATTCATGTGACACTAGTTATAGATTCCGATGCTTTACTCCAGCTTTTACTGTATCCCTCTGACCTTCTTATTGACGATGAAGCACAGATATTGCTTCGAATTAAATACAAATGTCACAATGCCGACTTAAGTACAAGAAAACTGACTCTTCTTACTGTCTATGTTTTTATCCATTCCTGTGACACTAGTTATAGATTCCGATGCTTCACTTCAGGTGTTCTGTGTCCCTCTGACCTTCTCATTGACGATGAAACATAGAAATTGCATCGGAATTAAATAGAAAAGGAACAATGCCGACTTAAGTACAAGAAACCTGACTCTTCTAACTGTCTATGTTTTGAACCATTCCTGTGGACACTAGTTATAGATTCCGATGCTTCACTTCAGGTTTACTGTATCCTTCTGACCTTCTTATTGACGATGAAACACAGAAATTGCATCGGAATTAAATAGAAAAGGCACAATGCCGACTTAAGTACAAGAAAACTGACTCTTCTCACTGTCTATGTTTTGAACCATTCCTGTGACACTAAATATAGATTACGATGCTTCACTTCAGGTTTACTGTATCCCTCTGACCTTCTTATTGACGATGAAACACAGAAATTGCATCGGAATTAAATACAAAAAGCACAATGCGAACTTAAGTACAAGAAAACTGACTCTTCTGACTGTCTATGATTTGAACCATTCCTGGTGACACTAGTTATAGATTCCCATGCTTCACTTCAGGTTTACTGTATCCCTCTGACCTTCTTATTGTTGATGAAACACAGAAATTACATCGGAGTTAAATACAAAAAGCACAATGCCGACTTAAGTACAAGAAGACTGACTCTTCTTACTGTCAATGTTTCGGACCATTCCTGTGACACTAGTTATAGATTCCGATGCTTCACTTTAGGTTTACTATATCCCTCTGACCTTCGTTTTGACGATGAAACATAGAAATTGCATCGGAATTATATAGAAAAGGAACAATGCCGACTTAAGTACAAGAAAAGTGACTCTTCTTACTGTCTATGTTTGGAACCATTCCTGTGACAATATTTATAGATGCCGATGGTTCACTTCAGTTTTACTGTATAGCTCCAACCTTCTTATTGACGATGAAACACAGAAATTGCATCGGAATTAAATAGAAAAGGCACAATGCAGAATTAAGTACAAGAAAACTGACCCTTCTTACTGTCTGTGCTTTGAACCATTCCTGTGACACTAAATATTGATCCCGATGCTTCACTTCAGGTATACTGTATCCCTCTGAGCTTCTTATTGACGATGAAACATTGAAATTGCATCGGAATTAAATACAAAAGGCACAATGCCGACTTATGTACAAGAACACAGACTCTTCTTACTCTCTTTGTTTTGAACCATTCAGGTGACACTAATTATGGATTCCGATGCTTCACTTCAGGTTTTTCTGTAACCCTCTGACCTTCGTATAGACGATGAAACACAGAAATTGCATCGGAATTAAATAGAAAAGGCACAATGCCGACTTATGTACAAGAAAACTGACTCTTCCTTACTGTCTATGTTTTGAACCATTCCTGTGACACTAGTTATAGATTCCGATGCTTCACTTCAGCTTTACCGTATTCCTCTGACCTTCTTAGTGACGATGAAACTCAGAAATTGCATCGGAATTAAATACAAAAGGCACAATGCCGACTTAAGTACAAGAAGACTGACTCTTCTTACTGTCTATGTTTTGAACCATTCCTGTGACACTAGTTATAGATTCCGATGCTTCACTTCAGGTTTACTGTATCCCTCTGACCCGCTTATTGACGATGAAACACTGAAATTGCATCGGAATTAAATACAAAAGTCACAATGCCGACTTAAGTACAAGGAAACTAACTCTTCTTACTGTCTATGTTTTGAACCATTCCTGTGACACTAGTTATAGTTACCGATTCTTCACTTCAGGTTAACTGTATCCCTCTGACCTTCTTATTGACGATGAAACATAGAAATTGCATCGGAATTAAATAGAACAGGAACAATGCCGACATAAGTGCAAGAATACTGACTCTTCTTACTGTCTATGTTTTGAACCATGTCTGTGACACTAGTTATAGATGCCGATGCTTCACTTCAGGTTTACTGTATCCCTCTGACCATCGTATTGACGATGAAACACAGAAATTGCATCGGAATTAAATACAAAAGGCACAATGCCTACTTAAGTTCAAGAAAACTGACTCTTCTTACTGTCTAAGTTATGAACCATTCCTGTGACACTAGTTATAGATTCCGATACTTCACTTCAGGTTTACCGTATCCCTCAGACCTTCTTATTGACGATGAAACACAGAAATTGCATCGGAATTAAATAGAAAAGGCACAATGCCGACTTAACTGCACGAAAACTGAATCTTCTTACTGTCTACGTTTTGAACCATTCCTGTGACACTAGTTAAAGATTCCGATGCTTCACCTCAGGTTTACTGTATCCCTCTGACCTTCTTATTGACGATGAAACACAGAAATTGCAACGGAATTAAATACAAACGCACAATGCCGACTTAAGTTCAAAAAAACTGACTCTTCTTACTGTCTATGGTTTGAACCATTCCTGTGACACTAGTTATGGATTCCTATGATTCACTTCAGGTTTACTGTATCCCTCTGACCTTCTTGTTGACGATGAAATACAGAAATTGCATCGGAATTAAATACAAAAGGCACAATGCCGACTTAAGTACAAGAAAACTGACTCTTCTTACTGTCTATGTTTTGAACCATTCCTGTGACACTAGTTATAGTTTCCGATGCTTCACTTCAGGTTTACTGTATCCCTCTGACCTTCTCATTGACGATGAAACATAGAAATTGCATCGGGATTAAATACAAAAGGCTCAATGCCGACTTAAGTACAAGAAAACTGACTCTTCTTACTGTCTATGTTTTGAACCATTCCTGTGACACTAGTTATAGTTTCCGATGCTTCACTTCCGGTTTACTGTATGCCTCTGACCTTCTTATTGACAATGAAACACAGAAATAGCTTCGGAATTAAATACGAAAGGCACAATGCCGACTTAAGTACAAGATAACTGACTCTTCTTACTGTCTATGTGTTGAACCATTCATGTGACACTAGTTATAGATTCCGAATGCTTCACTTCATTTTTACTGTATCCCTCTGACCTTCTTATTGACGATGAATCACAGAAATTTCATCGGAATTAAATACAAAAAGCAGAATGTCGACTTAAGTACAAGAAAACTGACTCTTCTTACTGTCTATGTTTTAACCACTCCTGGACATTAGTTATAGATTCCGATTCTTCACTTCCGGTTTACTGTATGCCTCGGACCTTCTTATCGACAATGAAACACAGAAATAGCTTCGGAATTAAATACGAAAGGCACAATGCCGACTTAAGTACAAGATAACTGACTCTTCTTACTGTCTATGTGTTGAACCATTCTTGTGACACTAGTTATAGATTCCGATGCTTCACTTCATTTTTACTGTATCCCTCTGACCTTCTTATTGACGATTGAAACACAGAAACTGCATCGGAATTAAATACAAAATGCACAATGCCGACTTAAGTACAAGATAACTGACTCTTCTTTACTGTCTATGTTTTGAACCATTCCTGTGACACTACTTATACATTCCGATGCTTCACTTCTGGTTTACTGTATCCCTCTGACCTTCATATTGACGATGACACACAGAAATTGCATCGGAGTTAAATACAAATGGAACAATGCCGACTTAAGTACAAGGAAACCGACTCTTCTTACAGTCTATGCTTTGAACCATTCCTGTGACACTAGTTATAGATTCCGATGCTTCACTTCATTTTTACTGTATCCCTCTTACCTTCTTATTGACGGTGAAACACAGATATTGCGTCGGAATTAAATACAAAAGGCACAATGCCTACTTATGTTCAAGAAAACTGACTCTTCTTACTGTCTAGGTTATGAACAATTCCTGTGACACTAGTTATAGATTCCGATGCTTCACTTCATCTTTACTGTGTCCCTGTGTCCTTCTTATTGACGATGAAACACAGAATTTGCATCGGAATTAAATTCAAAAAGCACAATGCCGACTTAAGTACAAGAAATCTGACTCTTCCTTCTGTCTATATTTTGAACTATTAATGTGACACTAGTAATAGATTCCGATGCTGCACTTCAGGTTTACTGTATCCCTCTGACCTTCTTTTTGACGATGAACTATAGAAATTGCATCGGACGTAAATACAAAAGGCACAATGCCGACTTAAGTACAAGAAAAACTGACTCTTCTTACAGTCTATGTTTTGAACCATTCCTGTGACACTAGTTATAGATTCCGACGCTTCACTTCCGGTTTACTGTAACCCTCTGACCTTCTTATTGGCGATGAAACACAGAAAATAGCTTCGGAATTAAATACAAAAGGCACAATGCGACTTAAGTACAAGATAACTGACTCTTCTTACTGTCTATGTGTTGAACTATTCATGTGACAACTAGTTATAGATTCCGATGCTTCACTTCATTTTTACTGTATCCCTCTGACCTTCTTGTTGACGATGAATCACAGAAATTGAATCGGAATTAAATACAAAAGGCACAATGCCGACTTAAGTACAAGAAAACTGACTCTTCTTACTGTCTATGTTTTGAACCATTCCTGTGACACTAGTTATAGATTCCGATGCTTCAATTCAGGTTTACTGTATCCCTCTGACCTTCTTATTGACGATGAAACATAGAAATTGCATCGGAATTAGATAGAAAAGGAACAATGCCAACTTAAGTACAAGATTACTGATTCTTCTTACTGTCTATGTTTTGAACCATTCCTGTGACACTAGTTTTAGTTGCCGATTCTTCACTTCAGGTTTACTGCATACCTCTGACCTTCTTATTGTTGATGAAACACAGAAATGTCACCGGAATTAAACACAAAAGGCACAACGCCGACTTAAGTACAAGAAAACTGACTCTTCTTACTGTCTACGTTTTGATCCACTCCTGTGACACTAGTTATAGATTCCGATGCTTCAATTCAGGTTTACTGTATCCCTCTGACCTTCTTATTGACGATGAAACATAGAAATTGCATCGGAATTAGATAAAAAAGGAACAATGCCAACTTAAGTACAAGATTACTGATTCTTCTTACTGTCTATGTTTTGAACCATTCCTATGACACTAGTTATAGATGCCGATGCTTCACTTCAGGTTTACTGTATCTCTCTGACCTTCTTATTGACGATGAAACACAGAAATTGCATCGGAATTAAATAGAAAAGGCAGAATGCCGACTTTACAGGAAAACTGTTTCTTCTTACTGTCAATGTTTTGAACCATTCCTGTGACACTAGTTAAAGATTCCGATGCTTCACCTCAGGTTTACTGTATCCCTGTGACCTCCTTATTGACGATGAGACACAGAAATTGCAACGGAATTAAATACAAAAGCACAATGCCGACTTAAGTTCAAGAAAACTGACTCTTCATATTGTTTATGTTTTGAACCATTCCTGTAACACTAGTTATAGATTCCGATGATTCACATCCGGTTTACTGTATCCCTCTGACCTCCTTATTGACGATGAAACACAGAAATAGCTTCGGAATTAAATACAAAAGGCACAATGCCGACTTAAGTACAAGATAACTGACTCTTCTTACTGTCTATGTGTTGAACCATTCATGTGACACTAGTTATAGTTTCCGATGCTTCACTTCATTTTTACTGTATCCCTCTGACCTTCTTATTGACGATGAATCACAGAAGTTGCATCGGAATTAAATACAAAAGGCACAATGCCGACTTAAGTACAAGAAAACTTACTCTTCTTACAGTCTATGTTTTAACCATTCCTGTGACACTAGTTATAGATTCCGATTTTTCACTTCAGGTTTACTGTATCCCTCTGTCCTTCTTATTGACGAGGAAACACAGAAATTGCATCGGAATTTAATACAAAAGGCACAATGCCGACTTGAGTTCACAAAAACTGACTCTTCTTACTGTCTAAGATTTGAACCATTCCTGTGACACTAGATATAGATTCCGATGCTTCACTTCAGCTTTTCTGTATCCCTCTGACCTTCTAATTGACGATGAAACACAGAAATTTCATCTGAATTACATACAAAAGGCACAATGCCGACTTAACTAGAAGAAAACTGTCTCTTCTTACTGTCTATGTTTTGAACCATTCCAGTGACACTAGTTATAGATTCCGACGCTTCACTTCAAGTTTACTGTATACCTCTGACCTTCTTATTGACTATGAAACACAGGAATTGCATCGGAATTAAATACAAAAGGCACAATGCCGACTTAAGTACAAGAATACTGTCTCTTCTTACTGTCTATGTTTTGAACCATTCCTGTGACACTGGCTATAGATTCCGATGCTTCACTTCAGGTTTACTGTATCCCTCTGACCTTCTTATTGACGATGGAACACACAAATTGCATCGGAATTAAATACAAAAGGCACAATGCCGACTTAAGTACAAGAAAACTGACTCATCATATTGGATATGTTTTGAACCATTCCTGTGACAATAGTTGTAGATTATGATGCTTCACTTCAGGTTTACTGTATCCCTCTGACCTTCTTATTGACGATGAAACATAGAAATTGCATCGGAATTAGATAGAAAAGGAACACTGCCGACTTAAGTACAAGATTACTGACTCTTCTTACTGTCTATGTTTTGAACCATTCCTATGACACTAGTTATAGATGCCGATGCTTCACTTCAGGTTTACTGTATCCCTCTGACCTTCTTATTGACGATGAAACACAGAAATTGCATCGGAATTAAATAGAAAAGTCACAATGCCTACTTAAGTTCAAGAAAACTGACTCTTCTTACTGTCTAGGTTATGAACCATTCCTGTGACACTAGTTATAGATTCCGATGCTTCACTTCAGGTTTACCGTATCCCTCTGACCTTCTTATTGACGATGAAACACAGAAATTGCATCGGAATTAAATAGAAAAGGCACAATGCCGACTTAACTACACGAAAACTGTTTCTTCTTACTGTCAATGTTTTGAACCATTCCTGTGCCACTAGTTAAAGATTCCGATGCTTCACCTCAGGTTTACTGTATCCCTCTGACCTCCTTATTGACGATGAAACACAGAAATTGCAACGGAATTAAATACAAAAGGCACAATGCCGACTTAAGTTCAAGAAAACTGACTCTTCATATTGTCTATGTTTTGAACCATTCCTGTGACACTAGTTATAGATTCCGATGATTCACTTCCGGTTTACTGTATCCCTCTGACCTTCTTATTGACGATGAAACACAGATAAAGCTTCGGAATTAAATACAAAAGGCACAATGCCGACTTAAGTACAAGATAACTGACTCTTCTTACTGTCTATGTGTTGAACCATTCATGTGACACTAGTTATAGTTTCCGATGCTTCACTTCATTTTTACTGTATCCCTCTGACCTTCTTATTGACGATGAATCACAGAAGTTGCATCGGAATTAAATACAAAAGGCACAATGCCGACTTAAGTACAAGAAAACTTACTCTTCTTACAGTCTATGTTTTAACCATTCCTGTGACACTAGTTATAGATTCCGATTTTTCACTTCAGGTTTACTGTATCCCTCTGTCCTTCTTATTGACGAGGAAACACAGAAATTTCATCGGAATTAAATACAAAAGGCACAATGCCGACTTAAGTTCAAGAAAACTGACTCTTCATATTGACTATGTTTTGAACCATTCCAGTGACACTAGTTATAGATTCCGATGCTTCACTTCAGGTTTACTGTATCCCTCTGACCTTCTTATTGACGTTGAAACACAGAAATTTCAACGGAATTACATACATAAGGCACAATTCCGCCTCAAGTACAAGAAAACTGACTCTTGTTACTGTTTATGTTTTGAACCATTCCTGTGACACCAGTTATAGATTCCGATGCTTCACTTCCGGTTTACAGTATCCCTCTGACCTTCTTATTGACGATGAAACACAAAAATAGCATCGGAATTAAATACAAATGGCACAATGCCGACTTATGTACAAGATAACTGACTCTTCTTACTGTCTATGTGTTGAACCATTCATGTGATACTAGTTATAGATTCCGATACGTCACTTCATTTTCACTGTATCCCTCTGACCTTCTTATTGACGATGAATCACAGAAATTGCATCGGAATTAAATACAAAACGCACAATGCCGACTTAAGTACATGAAAACTGACTCTTCTTACTGTCTATGTTTTAACCATTCCTGTGACACTAGTTATAGATTCCGATGCTTCACTACAGGTTTACTGTATCCCTCTGACCTTCTTATTGACGATGAAACACAGATATTGCGTCGGAATTATATACAAAAGGCACGATGCCAACTGAAGTACAAGAAAACTGACTCTTCTTACTGTCTATGTTTTGAACCATTCCTGTGACGCTAGTTATAGAATCCGATGCTTCACTTCAGGTTTACTGTATCGCTCTGACCTTCTTATTGACGATGAAATACAGAAATTGCATCGGAATTAAATACAAAAGGCACAATGCCGACTTAAGTACAAGAAAACTGACTCTTCTTACTGTCTATATTTTGAACTATTCATGTGACACTAGTAATAGTTTCCGATGCTTCACTTCAGGCTTACTGTATCCCTCTGACATTCTTATTAACGATGAAACACAGAAATTGCATCGGAGTTAAATACAAAAGGCACAATGCCGACTTAAGTACAAGGAAACTGACTCTTAACCTGTCTATGTTTTGAACCATTCCTGTGACACTAGTTATAGATTCCGATGCTTCACTTCCGGTTTACTGTATCCCTCTGACCTTGTTATTGACGATGAAACACAGAAATAGCTTCGGAATTAAATACAAAAGGCACAATGCCGACTTAAGTACAAGATAACTGACTCTTCTTACTGTCTATGTGTTGAACCATTCATGTGACACTAGTTATAGATTCGGATGCTTCACTTCATTTTTACTGTATCCCTCTGACCTTCTTATTGACGATGAATCACGGAAGTTGCATCGGAATCAAATACAAAAGGCACAATGCCGACTTAAGTACAAGAAAACTTACTCTTCTTACAGTCTATGTTTTAACCATTCCTGTGACACTAGTTATAGATTCCGATTTTTCACTTCAGGTTTACTGTATCCCTCTGTCCTTCTTATTGACGAGGAAACACAGATATTGCATTGGAATTAAATACAAAAGGCACAATGCCGACTTAAGTACAAGAAAACTGACTCTTCTTACTGTCTATGATTTGAACCATTCCAGCGACACTAGTTATAGAGTCCGATGCTTCACTTCAGGTTTACTGTATCCGTCTTACCTTCTTATTGACGTTGAAACACAGAAATTCCAACGGAATTAAATACATAAGGCACAATTCCGACTTAAGTACAAGAAAACTGACTCTTGTTACTGTCTATGTTTTGAACCATTCCTGTGACACTAGTTATAGTTTCCGATGCTTCACTTCCGGTTTACAGTATCCCTCTGACCTTCTTATTGACGATGAAACACAGAAGTGGCACAATGCCGACTTAAGTACAAGATAACTGACACTTCTTACTGTCTATGTGTTGAACCATTCATGTGACACTAGTTACAGATTCCGATACTTCACTTCATTTTTACTGTATCCCTCTCACCTTCCTATTGAAGATGAATCACAGAAATTGCATCGGAATTAAATACAAAAGGTACAATGTCGACTTAAATACAAGAAAACTGACTCTTCTTACTATCTATGTTTTAACCATTCCTGTAACACTAGTTATAAATTCCGATTCTTCACTTAAGGTTTACTGTATCCCTCTGTCCTTCTTGTTGACGACGAAACACAGAAATTGCATCGGAATTTAATACAAAAGGCACAATGCCGACTTAAATACAAGAAAACTGACTCTTCTTACTGTCTATGTTTTGAACCACTCCTGTGACACTAGGTATAGATTCCGATGCTTTACTTCCGGTTTACTGTATCCCTCTGACCTTCTCATTGATGATAAAACACAGAAATAGCATCGGAATTAAATACAAAAGGCACAATGCCGACTTAAGTACAAGATAACTGACTCTTCTTACTGCCTATGTGTTGAACCATTCATGTGACACTGGTTATAGATTCCAATGCTTCCCTTCCGGTTTACTGTATCCCTCTGACCTTGTTATTGACGATGAAACACAGATATTCCATCGGAATTAAATACAAAAAGCACAATGCCGACTTAAGTACAAGAAAACTGACTCTTCTTACTGTCTAAGTTTTGAACCATTCCTGTGACACTAGATATAGATTCCGATGCTTCACTTCAGCTTTACTGTATCCCTCTGACCTTCTTATTGACGATGAAACACAGAAATTGCATCGGAATTAAATACAAAAGGCACAATGCCGACTCAAGTACAAGAAGACTAGCTCTTCTTACTGTCTATGTTTTGAACCTTTCCTATGGCACTAATTATGGATTCAAATGCTCGACTTCAGCTTCACTGCCTTCCTCTGACCTTCTTATTGGCGATGAAACACAGAAATTGCATCGGAATTAAATATAAAACGCACAATGCCGACATAAGTACATGAAAACTGACTCTTCTTACTGTCTATGTTTGAACCATTCCTGTGACACTAGTTATAGATTCCGATGCTTCACTACAGGTTTACTGTATCCCTCTGACCTTCTTATTGACGATGAAACACAGATATTGCGTCGGAATTATATACAAAAGGCACGATGCCAACTGAAGTACAAGAAAACTGACTCTTCTTACTGTCTATGTTTTGAACCATTCCTGTGACACTAGTTATAGATTCCGATGCTTCACTTCAAGTTTACTGTATACCTCTGGCCTTCTTATAGACGATGAAACACAGAAATTGCATCGGAATTGATAACAAAAGGCACAATGGCGACTTAAGTACAAGAAAACTGACTCTTCTTACTGTCTATGTTTTGAACCGTTCATGTGACATTAGTTATAGATTCCGATGCTTCGCTTCAGGTTTACTGTATCCCTTGGACCTTCTTATTGACGACGAAACACAGAATTTGCATCGGAATTAAATTCAAAAAGCACAATGCCGACTTAAGTACAAGAAAACTGACTCTTCTTACTGTGTGTGATTTGAACCATTCCTGTGACACTAGTTATAGATTCCGATGCTTCACTTCAGGTTTACTGTATCCCTCTGACCTTATATTGACGATGAAACACAGAAATTGGATCGGAATTAAATACAAATGGCTCAATGCCGACTTAAGTACAAGAAGACTGTCTCATCTTACTCTCTATGTTTTGAACCATTCCTGTGACACTAGTTATAGATTCCGATGCGTCACCTCAGCTTTACTGTATCCCTGTGGCCTTCTTTTTGACGATGAAACACAGAAATTGCATCGGAATTAAATACAAAAGGCACAATGCCGACTGAAGTACAAGAAGACTGGCTCTTCTTACTGTCTATGTTTTGAACCTTTCCTGTGGCACTAGTTATGGATTCAAATGCTCGACTTCAGCTTCACTGCCTCCCTCTGACCTTCTTATTGGCGATGAAACACAGAAATTGCATCGGAGTTAAATACAAAACGCTCAATGCCGACTTAAGTACATGAAAACTGACTCTTCTTACTGTCTATGTTTGAACCATTCATGTGACACTAGTCATAGATTCCGATGCTTCACTACAGGTGTACTGTATCCCTCTGACCTTCTTATTGACGATGAAACACAGATATTGCGTCGGAATTATATACAAAAGGCACGATGCCAACTGAAGTACAAGAAAACTGACTCTTCTTACTGTCTATGTTTTGAACCATTCCTGTGACGCTAGTTATAGATTCCGATGCTTCACTTCCAGTTTACAGTATCCCTCTGACCTTCTTATTGTCGTTGAAACACAGAAATAGCAACGGAATTAAATACAAATGGCACAATGCCGCCTTATGTACAAGATAACTGACTCTTCTTACTGTCTATGTGTTGAACCATTCATGTGATACTAGTTATAGATTCCGATACTTCACTTCATTTTTACTGTATCCCTCTGACCTTCTTATTGACGATGAATCACAGAAATTGCATCGGGATTAAATACAAAAGGTACAATGCCGACTTAAGTACAAGAAAACTGACTCTTCTTACTGTCTACGTTTTGAACCATTCCTGTGACACTAGTTATAGATTCCGATGCTTTACTCCCGGTTTACTGTATCCCTCTGACCTTCTTATTGACGATAAAACACAGAAATAGCATCGGAATTAAATACAAAAGGCACAATGCCCACTTAAGTACAAGATAACTGACTCTTCTTACTGTCTATGTGTTGAACCATTCATCTGACACTGGTTATAGATTCCGATGCTTCACTTCCGGTTTTCTGTATCCCTCTGACCTTGTTATTGACGACGAAACACAGATATTCCATCGGAATTAAATACAAAAAGTACAATGCCGACTTAAGTACAAGGAAACTGACTCTTCTTACTGTCTAAGATTTGAACCATTCCTGTGACACTAGATATAGATTCCGATGCTTCACTTCAGCTTTTCTGTATCCCTCTGACCTTCTTATTGACGATGAAACACAGAAATTTCATCGGAATTAAATACAAACAGAACAATGCCGACTTAAGTAGAAGAAAACTGTCTCTTCTTACTGTCTATGTTTTGAACCATTCCTGTGACATTAGTTATAGATTCCGATGCTTCACTTCAAGTTTACTGTATACCTCTGACCTTCTTATTGACGATGAAACACAAAAATTGCATCGGAATTAAATACAAAAGGCACAATGCCGACTTAAGTACAAGAATACTGACTCTTCTTACTGTCTATGTTTTGAACCATTCCTGTGACACAAGGCTATAGATTCCGATGCTTCACTTCAGGTTTACTGTATCCCTCTGACCTTCTTTTTGACGATGGAACACAGACATTGCATCGGAATTAAATACAAAAGGCACAATGCCGACTTAAGTACAAGAAAACTGACTCATCATATTGGATATGTTTTGAACCATTCCTGTGACAATAGTTGTAGATTATGATGCTTCACTTCAGGTTTACTGTATCCCTCTGACCTTCTTATTGACGATGAAACATACAAATTGCATCGGAATTAGATAGAAAAGGAACACTGCCGACTTAAGTACAAGATTACTGACTCTTCTTACTATGTTTTGAACCATTCCTATGACACTAGTTATAGATGCCGATGCTTCACTTCAGGTTTACTGTATCCCTCTGACCTTCTTATTGACGATGAAACACAGAAATTGCATCGGAATTAGATAGAAAAGGCACAATGCCTACTTAAGTTCAAGAAAACTGACTCTTCTCACTGTCTAAGTTATGAACCATTCCTGTGACACTAGTTATAGATTCCGATGCTTCACTTCAGGTTTACCGTATCCCTCTGACCTTCTTATTGACGATGAAACACAGAAATTGCATCGGAATTAAATAGTAAAGGCACAATGCCGACTTAACTACACGAAAACTGTTTCTTCTTACTGTCAATGTTTTGAACCATTCCTGTGACACTAGTTAAAGATTCCGATGCTTCACCTCAGGTTTACTGTATCCCTCTGACCTCCTTATTGACGATGAAACACAGAAATTGCAACGGAATTAAATACAAAAGGCACAATGCCGACTTAAGTTCAAGAAAACTCACTCTTCATATTGTCTATATTTTGAACCATTCCTGTGACACTAGTTATAGATTCCGATGATTCACTTCCGGTTTACTGTATCCCTCTGACCTTCTTATTGACGATGAAACACAGAAATAGCTTCGGAATTAAATACAAAAGGCACAATGCCGACTTAAGTACAAGATAACTGACTCTTCTTACTGTCTATGTGTTGAACCATTCATGTGACACTAGTTATAGTTTCCGATGCTTCACTTCATTTTTACTGTATCCCTCTGACCTTCTTATTGACGATGAATCACAGAAGTTGCATCGGAATTAAATACAAAAGGCACAATGCCGACTTAAGTACAAGAAAACTTACTCTTCTTACAGTCTATGTTTTAACCATTCCTGTGACACTAGATATAGATTCCGATTTTTCACTTCAGGTTTACTGTATCCCTCTGACCTTCTTATTGACGATGAAACACAGAAATTGCATCGGAATTAAATACAAAAGGCACAATGCCGACTCAAGTACAAGAAGACTGGCTCTTCTTACTGTCTATGTTTTGAACCTTTCCTATGGCACTAATTATGGATTCAAATGCTCGACTTCAGCTTCACTGCCTTCCTCTGACCTTCTTATTGGCGATGAAACACAGAAATTGCATCGGAATTAAATATAAAACGCACAATGCCGACATAAGTACATGAAAACTGACTCTTCTTACTGTCTATGTTTGAACCATTCCTGTGACACTAGTTATAGATTCCGATGCTTCACTACAGGTTTACTGTATCCCTCTGACCTTCTTATTGACGATGAAACACAGATATTGCGTCGGAATTATATACAAAAGGCACGATGCCAACTGAAGTACAAGAAAACTGACTCTTCTTACTCTCTATGTTTTGAACCATTCCTGTGACACTAGTTATAGATTCCGATGCTTCACTTCAAGTTTACTGTATACCTCTGGCCTTCTTATAGACGATGAAACACAGAAATTGCATCGGAGTTAAATACAAAAGGCACAATGCCGACTTAAGTACAAGAATACTGACTCTTCTAACTGTCTATGTTTGAACCATTCCTGTGACACTATCTATAGATTCCGATGCTTCACTTCAGGTTTACTGTATCCCTCTGACCTTCTTATTGACGATGGAACACACAAATTGCATCGGAATTAAATACAAAAGGCACAATGCCGACTTAAGTACAAGAAAACTGACTCATCATACTGGATATGTTTTGAACCATTCCTGTGACAATAGTTGTAGATTATGATGCTTCACTTCAGGTTTACTGTATCCCTCTGACCTTCTTATTGACGATGAAACACAGAAATTGCATCGGAATTGTTAACAAAAGGCACAATGGCGACTTAAGTACAAGAAAACTGACTCTTCTTACTGTCTATGTTTTGAACCGTTCATGTGACATTAGTTATAGATTCCGATGCTTCGCTTCAGGTTTACTGTATCCCTTGGACCTTCTTATTGACGACGAAACACAGAATTTGCATCGGAATTAAATTCAAAAAGCACAATGCCGACTTAAGTACAAGAAAACTGACTCTTCTTACTGTGTGTGATTTGAACCATTCCTGTGACACTAGTTATAGATTCCGATGCTTCACTTCAGGTTTACTGTATCCCTCTGACCTTATATTGACGATGAAACACAGAAATTGGATCGGAATTAAATACAAATGGCTCAATGCCGACTTAAGTACAAGAAGACTGTCTCATCTTACTCTCTATGTTTTGAACCATTCCTGTGACACTAGTTATAGATTCCGATGCGTCACCTCAGCTTTACTGTATCCCTGTGGCCTTCTTTTTGACGATGAAACACAGAAATTGCATCGGAATTAAATACAAAAGGCACAATGCCGACTCAAGTACAAGAAGACTGGCTCTTCTTACTGTCTATGTTTTGAACCTTTCCTGTGGCACTAGTTATGGATTCAAATGCTCGACTTCAGCTTCACTGCCTCCCTCTGACCTTCTTATTGGCGATGAAACACAGAAATTGCATCGGAGTTAAATACAAAACGCTCAATGCCGACTTAAGTACATGAAAACTGACTCTTCTTACTGTCTATGTTTGAACCATTCATGTGACACTAGTTATAGATTCCGATGCTTCACTACAGGTGTACTGTATCCCTCTGACCTTCTTATTGACGATGAAACACAGATATTGCGTCGGAATTATATACAAAAGGCACGATGCCAACTGAAGTACAAGAAAACTGACTCTTCTTACTGTCTATGTTTTGAACCATTCCTGTGACGCTAGTTATAGATTCCGATGCTTCACTTCCAGTTTACAGTATCCCTCTGACCTTCTTATTGTCGTTGAAACACAGAAATAGCAACGGAATTAAATACAAATGGCACAATGCCGCCTTATGTACAAGATAACTGACTCTTCTTACTGTCTATGTGTTGAACCATTCATGTGATACTAGTTATAGATTCCGATACTTCACTTCATTTTTACTGTATCCCTCTGACCTTCTTATTGACGATGAATCACAGAAATTGCATCGGGATTAAATACAAAAGGTACAATGCCGACTTAAGTACAAGAAAACTGACTCTTCTTACTGTCTACGTTTTGAACCATTCCTGTGACACTAGTTATAGATTCCGATGCTTTACTCCCGGTGTACTGTATCCCTGTGACCTTCTTATTGACGATAAAACACAGAAATAGCATCGGAATTAAATACAAAAGGCACAATGCCGACTTAAGTACAAGATAACTGACTCTTCTTACTGTCTATGTGTTGAACCATTCATCTGACACTGGTTATAGATTCCGATGCTTCACTTCCGGTTTTCTGTATCCCTCTGACCTTGTTATTGACGATGAAACATAGATATTCCATCGGAATTAAATACAAAAAGTACAATGCCGACTTAAGTACAAGGAAACTGACTCTTCTTACTGTCTAAGATTTGAACCATTCCTGTGACACTAGATATAGATTCCGATGCTTCACTTCAGCTTTTCTGTATCCCTCTGACCCTCTTATTGACGATGAAACACAGAAATTTCATCGGAATTAAATACAAACAGCACAATGCCGACTTAAGTAGAAGAAAACTGTCTCTTCTTACTGTCTATGTTTTGAACCATTCCTGTGACATTAGTTATAGATTCCGATGCTTCACTTCAAGTTTACTGTATACCTCTGACCTTCTTATTGACGATGAAACACAAAAATTGCATCGGAATTAAATACAAAAGGCACAATGCCGACTTAAGTACAAGAATACTGACTCTTCTTACTGTCTATGTTTTGAACCATTCCTGTGACACTGGCTATAGATTCCGATGCTTCACTTCAGGTTTACTGTATCCCTCTGACCTTCTTTTTGACGATGGAACACAGACATTGCATCGGAATTAAATACAAAAGGCACAATGCCGACTTAAGTACAAGAAAACTGACTCATCATATTGGATATGTTTTGAACCATTCCTGTGACAATAGTTGTAGATTATGATGCTTCACTTCAGGTTTACTGTATCCCTCTGACCTTCTTATTGACGATGAAACATACAAATTGCATCGGAATTAGATAGAAAAGGAACACTGCCGACTTAAGTACAAGATTACTGACTCTTCTTACTATGTTTTGAACCATTCCTATGACACTAGTTATAGATGCCGATGCTTCACTTCAGGTTTACTGTATCTCTCTCACCTTCTTATTGACGATGAAACACAGAAAATGCATCGGAATTAGATAGAAAAGGCACAATGCCTACTTAAGTTCAAGAAAACTGACTCTTCTCACTGTCTAAGTTATGAACCATTCCTGTGACACTAGTTATAGATTCCGATGCTTCACTTCAGGTTTACCGTATCCCTCTGACCTTCTTATTGACGGTGAAACACAGAAATTGCATCGGAATTAAATAGTAAAGGCACAATGCCGACTTAACTACACGAAAACTGTTTCTTCTTACTGTCAATGTTTTGAACCATTCCTGTGACACTAGTTAAAGATTCCGATGCTTCACCTCAGGTTTACTGTATCCCTCTGACCTCCTTATTGACGATGAAACACAGAAATTGCAACGGAATTAAATACAAAAGGCACAATGCCGACTTAAGTTCAAGAAAACTCACTCTTCATATTGTCTATATTTTGAACCATTCCTGTGACACTAGTTATAGATTCCGATGATTCACTTCCGGTTTACTGTATCCCTCTGACCTTCTTATTGACGATGAAACACAGAAATAGCTTCGGAATTAAATACAAAAGGCACAATGCCGACTTAAGTACAAGATAACTGACTCTTCTTACTGTCTATGTGTTGAACCATTCATGTGACACTAGTTATAGTTTCCGATGCTTCACTTCATTTTTACTGTATCCCTCTGACCTTCTTATTGACGATGAATCACAGAAGTTGCATCGGAATTAAATACAAAAGGCACAATGCCGACTTAAGTACAAGAAAACTTACTCTTCTTACAGTCTATGTTTTAACCATTCCTGTGACACTAGTTATAGATTCCGATTTTTCACTTCAGGTTTACTGT
Organism: Schistocerca piceifrons; assembly: GCF_021461385.2. Lineage (NCBI taxonomy): Eukaryota > Metazoa > Arthropoda > Insecta > Orthoptera > Acrididae > Schistocerca > Schistocerca piceifrons. The sequence continues at coordinate 402,258 of NW_025727779.1, forward strand.
ATCCCTCTGTCCTTTTTATTGACGAGGAAGCACAGAAATTGCATCGGAATTAAATACAAAAGGCACAATGCCGACTTAAGTACAAGAAAACTGACTCTTCTTACAGTCTATGATTTGAACCACTCCAGTGACACTAGTTATAGATTCCGATGCTTCACGTCAGGTTTACTGTATCCCTCTGACCTTCTTATTGACGTTGAAACACAGAAATTTCAACGGAATTACATACATAAGGCACAATTCCGTCTCAAGTACAAGAAAACTGACTCTTGTTACTGTTTATATTTTGAACCATTCCTGTGACACTAGTTATAGATTCCGATGCTTTACTTCCGGTTTACAGTATCCCTCTGACCTTCTTATTGACGATGAAACACAAAAATAGCATCGGAATTAAATACAAATGGCACAATGCCGACTTATGTACAAGATAACTGACTCTTCTTACTGCCTATGTGTTGAACCATTCATGTGATACTAGTTATAGATTCCGATACGTCACTTCATTTTCACTGTATCCCTCTGACCTTCTTATTGACGATGAATCACAGAAATTGCATCGGAATTAAATACAAAAGGTACAATGCCGACTTAAATACAAGAAAACTGACTCTTCTTACTGTCTATGTTTTAACCATTCCTGTGACACTAGTTATAGATTCCGATTCTTCACTTAAGGTTTACTGTATCCCTCTGACCTTCTTTTTGACGATGAAACACAGAAATTGCATCGGAATTAAATACAAAAGGCACAATGCCGACTCAAGTACAAGAAGACTGGCTCTTCTTACGGTCTATGTTTTTAACCTTTCCTGTGGCACTAGTTATGGATTCGAATGCTCGACTTCAGGTTCACTGCCTCCCTCTGACCTTCTTATTGGCGATGAAACACAGAAATTGCATCGGAATTAAATACAAAACGCACAATGCCGACTTAAGTACATGAAAACTGACTCTTCTTACAATCTATGTTTTAACCATTCCTGTGACACTAGTTATAGATTCCGATGCTTCACTACAGGTTTACTGTATCCCTCTGACCTTCTTATTGACGATGAAAACAGATATTGCGTCGGAATTATATACAAAAGGCACGATGCCAACTGAAGTACAAGAAAACTGACTCTTCTTACTGTCTATGTTTTGAACCATTCCTGTGACGCTAGTTATAGATTCCGATGCTTACTTCAGGTTTACTGTATCGCTCTGACCTTCTTATTGACGATGAAATACAGAAATTGCATCGGAATTAAATACAAAAGGCACAATGCCGACTTAAGTACAAGAAAACTGATTCTTCTTACTGTCTATATTTTGAACTATTCATGTGACACTAGTAATAGTTTCCGATGCTTCACTTCAGGCTTACTGTATCCCTCTGACATTCTTATTAACGATGAAACACAGAAATTGCATCGGAGTTAAATACAAAAGGCACAATGCCGACTTAAGTACAAGAAAACTGACTCTTAATCTGTCTATGTTTTGAACCATTCCTGTGACACTAGTTATAGATTCCGATGCTTCACTTCCGGTTTACTGTATCCCTCTGACCTTCTTATTGACGATGAAAAACAGAAATAGCTTCGGAATTAAATACAAAAGGCACAATGCCGACTTAAGTACAAGATAACTGACTCTTCTTACTGTCTATGTGTTGAACCATTCATGTGACACTAGTTATAGATTCCGATGCTTCACTTCATTTTTACCGTATCCCTCTGACCTTCTTATTGTCGATGAATCACAGAAGTTGCATCGGAATTAAATACAAAAGGCACAATGCCGACTTAAGTACAAGAAAACTTACTCTTCTTACAGTCTATGTTTTAACCATTCCTGTGACACTAGTTATAGATTCCGATTTTTCACTTCAGGTTTACTGTATCCCTCTGTCCTTCTTATTGACGAGGAAACACAGATATTGCATCGGAATTAAATACAAAAGGCACAATTCCGACTTAAGTACAAGAAAACTGACTCTTCTTACTGTCTATGATTTGAACCATTCCAGCGACACTAGTTATAGATTCCGATGCTTCACTTCAGGTTTACTGTATCCCTCTTACCTTCTTATTGACGTTGAAACACAGAAATTCCAACGGAATTAAATACATAAGGCACAATTCCGACTTAAGTACAAGAAAACTGACTCATGTTACTGTCTACGTTTTGAACCATTCCTGTGACACTAGTTATAGATTCCGATGCTTCACTTCCGGTTTACAGTATCCCTCTGACCTTCTTATTGACGATGAAACACCGAAATAGCATCGGAATTAAATACAAGTGGCACAATGCCGACTTAAGTACAAGATAACTGACACTTCTTACTGTCTATGTGTTGAACCATTCATGTGACACTAGTTATAGATTCCGATACTTCACTTCATTTTTACTGTATCCCTCTCACCTTCCTATTGAAGATGAATCACAGAAATTGCATCGGAATTAAATACAAAAGGTACAATGTCGACTTAAACACAAGAAAACTGACTCTTCTTACTGTCTATGTTTTAACCATTCCTGTAACACTAGTTATAAATTCCGATTCTTCACTTAAGGTTTACTGTATCCCTCTGTCCTTCTTGTTGACGACGAAACACAGAAATTGCATCGGAATTTAATACAAAAGGCACTATGCCGACTTAAATACAAGAAAACTGACTCTTCTTACTGTCTATGTTTTGAACCATTCCTGTGACACTAGTTATAGATTCCGATGCTTTACTTCCGGTTTACTGTTACCCTCTGACCTTCTTATTGACGATAAAACACAGAAATAGCATCGGAATTAAATACAAAAGGCACAATGCCGACTTAAGTACAAGATAACTCACTCTTCTTACTGTCTATGTGTTGAACCATTCATGTGACACTGGTTATAGATTACAATGCTTCCCTTCCGGTTTACTGTATCCCTCAGACCTTGTTATTGACGATGAAACACAGATATTCCATTGGAATTAAATACAAAAAGCACAATGCCGACTTAAGTACAAGAAAACTGACTCTTCTTACTGTCTAAGTTTTGAACCATTCCTGTGACACTAGATATAGATTCCGATGCTTCACTTCAGCTTAACTGTATCCCTCTGACCTTCTTATTGACGATGAAACACAGAAATTGCATCGGAATTAAATACAAAAGGCACAATGCCGACTCAAGTACAAGAAGACTGGCTCTTATTACTGTCTATGTTTTGAACCTTTCCTGTGGCACTTGTTATGGATTCAAATGCTCGACTTCAGCTTCACTGTCTCCCTCTGACCTTCTTATTGGCGATGAAACACAGAAATTGCATCGGAGTTAAATACAAAACACTCAATGCCGACTTAAGTACATGAAAACTGACTCTTCTTACTGTCTATGTTTGAACCATTCCTGTGACACTAGTTATAGATTCCGATGCTTCACTACAGGTTTACTGTATCCCTCTGACCTTCTTATTGATGATGAAACACAGATATTGCGTCGGAATTATATACCAAAGGCACGATGCCAACTGAAGTACAAGAAAACTGACTCTTCTTACTGCCTATGTTTTGAACCATTCCTGTGACGCTAGTTATAGATTCCGATGCTTCACTTCAGGTTTACTGTATCCCTCTGACCTTCTTATTGACGATGAAACACAGAAATATCATCGGAATTAAATACAAAAGGCACAATGCCGACTTAAGTACAAGAATTCTGACTCTTCTAACTGTCTATGTTTTGAACCATTCCTGTGACACTGGCTATAGATTCCGATGCTTCACTTCAGGTTTACTGTATCCCTCTGACCTTCGTATTGACGATGGAACACAGAAATTGCATCGGAATTAAATACAAAAGGCACAATGCCGACTTAAGTACAAGAAAACTGACTCATCATACTGGATATGTTTTGAACCATTCCTGTGACTATAGTTGTAGATTATGATGCTTCACTTCAGGTTTACTGTATCCCTCTGACCTTCTTATTGACGATGAAACACAGATCGCATCGGAATTGATAACAAAAGGCACAATGGAGACTTAAGTACAAGAAAACTGACTCTTCTTACTGTCTATGTTTTGAACCGTTCATGTGACACTAGTTATAGATTCCGATGCTTCGCTTCCGGTTTACTGTATCCCTTGGACCTTCTTAATGACGACGAAACACAGAATTTGCATCGGAATTCAATTCAAAAAGCACAATGCCGACTTAAGTACAAGAAAACTGACTCTTCTTACTGTCTATGATTTGAACCATTCCTGTGACACTAGTTATAGATTCCGATGTTTCACTTCAGGTTTACTGTATCCCTCTGACCTTATATTGACGATGAAACACACAAATTGGATCGGAATTAAATACAAATGGCTCAATGCCGACCTAAGTACAAGAAGACTGTCTCATCTTACTCTCTATGTTTTGAACCATTCCTGTGACACTAGTTATAGATTCCGATGCTTCACCTCAGCTTTACTGTATCCCTGTTACCTTCGTTTTAACGATGAAACACAGAAATTGCATCGGAATTAAATACAAAAGGCACAATGCCGACTCAAGTACAAGAAGACTGGCTCTTCTTACTGTCTATGTTTTGAACCTCTAATGTGGCACTAGTTATGGATTCCAATGCTCGACTTCAGCTTCACTGCCTCCCTCTGACCTTCTTATTGGCGATGAAACACAGAAATTGCATCGGAATTAAATACAAAACGCACAATGCCGACTTAAGTACAAGAAGACTGTCTCATCTTACTCTCTATGTTTTGAACCATTCCTGTGACACTAGTTATAGATTCCGATGCTTCACCTCAGCTTTACTGTATCCCTGAGACCTTCGTTTTGACGATGAAACACAGAAATTGCATCGGAATTAAATACAAAATGCACGATGCCGACTCAAGTACAAGAAGACTGGCTCTTCTTACTGTCTATGTTTTGAACCTTTCCTGTGGCACTAGTTATGGATTCAAATGCTCGACTTCAGCTTCACTGCCTCCTTCTGAGCTTCTTATTGGCGATGAAACACAGAAATTGCATCGGAATTTAATACAAAACGCACAATGCCGACTTAAGTACATGAAAACTGACTCTTCTTACTGTCTATGTTTGAACCATTCCTGTGACACTAGTTATAGATTCCGATGCTTCACTACAGGTTTACTGTATCCCTCTGACCTTCTTATTGGCGATGAAACACAGATATTGCGTCGGAATTATATACAAAAGGCACAATGCCGACATAAGTACAAGAAAACTGACTCTCCTTACTGTCAATGTTTTGAACCATTCCTGTGACACTAGTTAGAGATTCCGATGCTTCACTTCAGCTTTACTGTATCCCTCTGACCTTCTTTTTGACGATGAAACTTAGAAATCGCATCGGAATTAAATACAAAAGGCACAATGCCTACTTAAGTTCAAGAAAACTGACTCTTCTTATTGTCTAAGTTGTGAACCATTCCTGTGACACTAGTTATTGTTTCCGATGCTTCACTTCAGGTTTACTGTATCCCTCTAACCTTCTTATTGACGATGAAACACAGATATTGCAACGGAATTAAATACAAAAGGCACAATGCCGACTTAAATTCAAGAAAACTGACTCTTCTTATTGTCTATGTTTTGAACCATTCCTGTGACACTAGTTATAGATTCCGATGATTCACTTCAGGTTTACTGTATCCCTCTGACCTTCTTATTGACGATGAAACACAGAAATTGCATCGGAATTAAATACAAAAGGCACAATGCCGACTTAAGTACAAGAATTCTCACTCTTCTCACTGTCTATATTTTGAACTATTCATGTGACACTAGTAATAGATTCCGATGCTTCACTTCAGGTTTACTGTATCCCTCTGACCTTCTTATTGACGATGAAACACAGAAATTGCATCGGACTTAAATACAAAAGGCGCAATGCCGACTTAAGTACAAGAGAACTGACTCTTCTTACTGTCTATGTTTTGAACCATTCCTGTGACACTAGTTATAGATTCCGATGCTTCACTTCCGGTTTACTGTAACCCTCTGACCTTCTTATTGACGATGAAATACAGAAGTAGCTTCGGAATTAAATACAAAAGGCACAATGCCGACTTAAGTACAAGAAAACTTACTCTTCTTACAGTCTATGTTTTAACCATTCCTGTGACACTAGTTATAGATTCCGATTTTTCACTTCAGGTTTACTGTATCCCTCTGTCCTTCTTATTGACGAGGAAACACAGAAATTGCATCGGAATTAAATACAAAAGGCACAATGCCGACTTAAGTACAAGAAAACTGACTCTTCTTACAGTCTATGATTTGAACCATTCCAGTGACACTAGTTATAGATTCCGATTCTTCACTTAAGGTTAACTGTATCCCTCTGACCTTCTTTTTGACGATGAAACACAGAAATTGCATCGGAATTAAATACAAAAGGCACAATGCCGACTCAAGTACAAGAAGACTGGCTCTTCTTACGGTCTATGTTTTGAACCTTTCCTGTCGCACTAGTTATGGATTCGAATGCTCGACTTCAGGTTCACTGCCTCCCTCTGACCTTCTTATTGGCGATGAAACACAGAAATTGCATCGGAATTAAATACAAAACGCACAATGCCGACTTAAGTACATGAAAACTGACTCTTCTTACAGTCTATGTTTTAACCATTCCTGTGACACTAGTTATAGATTCCGATGCTTCACCTCAGCTTTACTGTATCCCTGAGACCTTCTTTTTGACGATGAAACACAGAAATTGCATCGGAATTAAATACAAAATGCACGATGCCGACTCAAGTACAAGAAGACTGGCTCTTCTTACTGTCTATGTTTTGAACCTTTCCTGTGGCACTAGTTATGGATTCAAATGCTCGACTTCAGCTTCACTGCCTCCTTCTGAGCTTCTTATTGGCGATGAAACACAGAAATTGCATCGGAATTTAATACAAAACGCACAATGCCGACTTAAGTACATGAAAACTGACTCTTCTTACTGTCTATGTTTGAACCATTCCTGTGACACTAGTTATAGATTCCGATGCTTCACTACAGGTTTACTGTATCCCTCTGACCTTCTTATTGACGATGAAACACAGATATTGCGTCGGAATTATATACAAAAGGCACGATGCCAACTGAAGTACAAGAAAACTGACTCTTCTTACTGTCCATCTTTTGAACTATTCCTGTGTCGCTAGTTATAGATTCCGATGCTTCACTTCAGGTTTACTGTATCCCTCTGACCTTCTTATTGACGATGAAACACAGAAATTACATCGGAATTAAATACAAAAGGCACAATGCCGACATAAGTACAAGAAAACTGACTCTCCTTACTGTCAAAGTTTGAACCATTCCTGTGACACTAGTTAGAGATTCCGATGCTTCACTTCAGCTTTACTGTATCCCTCTGACCTTCTTTTTGACGATGAAGCTTAGAAATCGCATCGGAATTAAATACAAAAGGCACAATGCCTACTTAAGTTCAAGAAAACTGACTCTTCTTACTGTCTAAGTTGTGAACCATTCCTGTGACACTAGTTATTGTTTCCGATGCTTCACTTCAGGTTTACTGTATCCCTCTAACCTTCTTATTGACGATGAAACACAGATATTGCAACGGAATTAAATACAAAAGGCACAATGCCGACTTAAATTCAAGAAAACTGACTCTTCTTATTGTCTATGTTTGAATCATTCCCGTGACACTAGTTATAGATTCCGATGATTCACTTCAGGTTTACTGTATCCCTCTGACCTTCTTATTGACGATGAAACACAGAAATTGCATCGGAATTAAATACAAAAGGCACAATGCCGACTTAAGTACAAAAATTCTAACTCTTCTCACTGTCTATATTTTGAACTATTCATGTGACACTAGTAATAGATTCCGATGCTTCACTTCAGGTTTACTGTATCCCTCTGACCTTCTTATTGACGATGAAACACAGAAATTGCATCGGACTTAAATACAAAAGGCGCAATGCCGACTTAAGTACAAGAGAACTGACTCTTCTTACTGTCTATGTTTTGAACCATTCCTGTGACACTAGTTATAGATTCCGATGCTTCACTTCCGGTTTACTGTAACCCTCTGACCTTCTTATTGACGATGAAACACAGAAGTAGCTTCGGAATTAAATACAAAAGGCACAATGCCGACTTAAGTACAAGAAAACTTACTCTTCTTACAGTCTATGTTTTAACCATTCCTGTGACACTAGTTATAGATTCCGATTTTTCACTTCAGGTTTACTGTATCCCTCTGTCCTTCTTATTGACGAGGAAACACAGAAATTGCATCGGAATTAAATACAAAAGGCACAATGCCGACTTAAGTACAAGAAAACTGACTCTTCTTACAGTCTATGATTTGAACCATTCCAGTGACACTAGTTATAGATTCCGATGCTTCACTTCAGGTTTACTGTATCCCTCTGACCTTCTTATTGACGTTGAAACACAGAAATTTCAACGGAATTACATACATAAGGCACAATTCCGTCTTATTGACGATGAAACACAGATATTGCGTCGGAATTATATACAAAAGGCAGGATGCCAACTGAAGTACAAGAAAACTGACTCTTGTTACTGTTTATGTTTTGAACCATTCCTGTGACACTAGATATAGATTCCGATGCTTCACTTCCGGTTTACAGTATCCCTCTGACCTTCTTATTGACGATGAAACACAAAAATAGCATCGGAATTAAATACAAATGGCACAATGCCGACTTATGTACAAGATAACTGACTCTTCTTACTGTCTATGTGTTGAACCATTCATGTGATACTAGTTATAGATTCCGATACGTCACTTCATTTTCACTGTATCCCTCTGACCTTCTTATTGACGATGAATCACAGAAATTGCATCGGAATTAAATACAAAAGGTACAATGCCGACTTAAATACAAGAAAACTGACTCTTCTTACTGTCTATGTTTTAACCATTCCTGTGACACTAGTTATAGATTCCGATTCTTCACTTAAGGTTTACTGTATCCCTCTGACCTTCTTTTTGACGATGAAACACAGAAATTGCATCGGAATTAAATACAAAAGGCACAATGCCGACTCAAGTACAAGAAGACTGGCTCTTCTTACGGTCTATGTTTTAAACCTTTCCTGTGGCACTAGTTATGGATTCGAATGCTCGACTTCAGGTTCACTGCCTCCCTCTGACCTTCTTATTGGCGATGAAACACAGAAATTGCATCGGAATTAAATACAAAACGCACAATGCCGACTTAAGTACATGAAAACTGACTCTTCTTACAGTCTATGTTTTAACCATTCCTGTGACACTAGTTATAGATTCCGATGCTTCACTACAGGTTTACTGTATCCCTCTGACCTTCTTATTGACGATGAAACACAGATATTGCGTCGGAATTATATACAAAAGGCACGATGCCAACTGAAGTACAAGAAAACTGACTCTTCTTACTGTCTATGTTTTGAACCATTCCTGTGACGCTAGTTATAGATTCCGATGCTTCACTTCATTTTTACCGTATCCCTCTGACCTTCTTATTGTCGATGAAACACAGATATTGCATCGGAATTAAATACAAAAGGCACAATGCCGACTTAAGTACAAGAAAACTGACTCTTCTTACTGTCTATGATTTGAACCATTCCAGCGACACTAGTTATAGATTCCGATGCTTCACTTCAGGTTTACTGTATCCCTCGTACCTTCTTATTGACGTTGAAACACAGAAATTCCAACGGAATTAAATACATAAGGCACAATTCCGACTTAAGTACAAGAAAACTGACTCTTGTTACTGTCTACGTTTTGATCCATTCCTGTGACACTAGTTATAGATTCCGATGCTTCACTTCCGGTTTACAGTATCCCTCTGACCGTCTTATTGACGATGAAACACCGAAATAGCATCGGAATTAAATACAAGTGGCACAATGCCGACCTAAGTACAAGATAACTGACACTTCTTACTGTCTATGTGTTGAACCATTCATGTGACACTAGTTATAGATTCCGATACTTCACTTCATTTTTACTGTATCCCTCTCACCTTCCTATTGAAGATGAATCACAGAAATTGCATCGGAATTAAATACAAAAGGTACAATGTCGACTTAAATACAAGAAAACTGACTCTTCTTACTGTCTATGTTTTAACCATTCCTGTAACACTAGTTATAAATTCCGATTTTTCACTTAAGGTTTACTGTATCCCTCTGTCCTTCTTGTTGACGAAGAAACACAGAAATTGCATCGGAATTTAATACAAAAGGCACTATGCCGACTTAAATACAAGAAAACTGACTCTTCTCACTGTCTATGTTTTGAACCATTCCTGTGACACTAGTTATAGATTCCGATGCTTTACTTCCGGTTTACTGTTACCCTCTGACCTTCTTATTGACGATAAAACACAGAAATAGCATCGGAATTAAATACAAAAGGCACAATGCCGACTCAAGTACAAGAAGACTGGCTCTTATTACTGTCTATGTTTTGAACCTTTCCTGTGGCACTAGTTATGGATTCAAATGCTCGACTTCAGCTTCACTGCCTCCCTCTGACCTTCTTATTGGCGATGAAACACAGAAATTGCATCGGAGTTAAATACAAAACGCTCAATGCCGACTTAAGTACATGAAAACTGACTCTTCTTACTGTCTATGTTTGCACCATTCCTGTGACACTAGTTATAGATTCCGATGCTTCACTACAGGTTTACTGTATCCCTCTGACCTTCTTATTGATGATGAAACACAGATATTGCGTCGGAATTATATACAAAAGGCACGATGCCAACTGAAGTACAAGAAAACTGACTCTTCTTACTGTCTATGTTTTGAACCATTCCTGTGACGCTAGTTATAGATTCAGATGCTTCACTTCAGGTTTACTGTATCCCTCTGACCTTCTTATTGACGATGAAACACAGAAATATCATCGGAATTAAATACAAAAGGCACAATGCCGACTTAAGTACAACAATACTGCCTCTTCTAACTGTCTATGTTATGAACCATTCCTGTGACACTGGCTATAGATTCCGATGCTTCACTTCAGGTTTACTGTATCCCTCTGACCTTCGTATTGACGATGGAACACAGAAATTGCATTGGAATTAAATACAAAAGGCACAATGCCGACTTAAGTACAAGAAAACTGACTCATCATACTGGATATGTTTTGAACCATTCCTGTGACAATAGTTGTAGATTTTGATGCTTCACTTCAGGTTTACTGTATCCCTCTGACCTTCTTATTGACGATGAAACACAGAAATCGCATCGGAATTGATAACAAAAGGCACAATGGAGACTTAAGTACAAGAAAACTGACTCTTCTTACTGTCTATGTTTTGAACCGTTCATGTGACACTAGTTATAGATTCCGATGCTTCGCTTCCGGTTTACTGTATCCCTTGGACCTTCTTAATGACGACGAAACACAGAATTTGCATCGGAATTCAATTCAAAAAGCACAATGCCGACTTAAGTACAAGAAAACTGACTCTTCTTACTGTCTATGATTTGAACCATTCCTGTGACACTAGTTATAGATTCCGCTGTTTCACTTCAGGTTTACTGTATCCCTCTGACCTTATATTGACGATGAAACACAGAAATTGGATCGGAATTAAATACAAATGGCTCAATGCCGACCTAAGTACAAGAAGACTGTCTCATCTTACTCTCTATGTTTTGAACCATTCCTGTGACACTAGTTATAGATTCCGATGCTTCACCTCAGCTTTACTGTATCCCTGTGACCTTCGTTTTAACGATGAAACACAGAAATTGCATCGGAATTAAATACAAAAAGGCACAATGCCGACTCAAGTACAAGAAGACTGGCTCTTCTTACTGTCTATGTTTTGAACCTTTCCTGTGGCACTAGTTATGGATTCCAATGCTCGACTTCAGCTTCACTGCCTCCCTCTGACCTTCTTATTGGCGATGAAACACAGAAATTGCATCGGAATTAAATACAAAACGCACAATGCCGACTTAAGTACAAGAAGACTGTCTCATCTTACTCTCTATGTTTTGAACCATTCCTGTGACACTAGTTATAGATTCCGATGCTTCACCTCAGCTTTACTGTATCCCTGAGACCTTCTTTTTGACGATGAAACACAGAAATTGCATCGGAATTAAATACAAAATGCACGATGCCGACTCAAGTACAAGAAGACTGGCTCTTCTTACTGTCTATGTTTTGATCCTTTCCTGTGGCACTAGTTATGGATTCAAATGCTCGACTTCAGCTTCACTGCCTCCTTCTGAGCTTCTTATTGGCGATGAAACACAGAAATTGCATCGGAATTTAATACAAAACGCACAATGCCGACTTAAGTACATGAAAACTGACTCTTCTTACTGTCTATGTTTGAACCATTCCTGTGACACTAGTTATAGATTCCGATGCTTCACTACAGGTTTACTGTATCCCTCTGACCTTGTTATTGACGATGAAACACAGATATTGCGTCGGAATTATATACAAAAGGCACGATGCCAACTGAAGTACAAGAAAACTGACTCTTCTTACTGTCCATGTTTTGAACCATTCCTGTGTCGCTAGTTATAGATTCCGATGCTTCACTTCAGGTTTACTGTATCCCTCTGACCTTCTTATTGACGATGAAACACAGAAATTGCATCGGAATTAAATACAAAAGGCACAATGCCGATATAAGTACAAGAAAACTGACTCTCCTTACTGTCAATGTTTTGAACCATTCCTGTGACACTAGTTAGAGATTCCGATGCTTCACTTCAGCTTTACTGTATCCCTCTGACCTTCTTTTTGACGATGAAACTTAGAAATCGCATCGGAATTAAATACAAAAGGCACAATGCCTACTTAAGTTCAAGAAAACTGACTCTTCTTACTGTCTAAGTTGTGAACCATTCCTGTGACACTAGTTATTGTTTCCGATGCTTCACTTCAGGTTTACTGTATCCCTCTAACCTTCTTATTGACGATGAAACACAGATATTGCAACGGAATTAAATACAAAAGGCACAATGCCGACTTAAATTCAAGAAAACTGACTCTTCTTATTGTCTATGTTTTGAACCATTCCTGTGACACCAGTTATAGATTCCGATGATTCACTTCAGGTTTACTGTATCCCTCTGACCTTCTTATTGACGATGAAACACAGAAATTGCATCGGAATTACATACAAAAGGCACAATGCCGACTTAAGTACAAGAATTCTCACTCTTCTCACTGTCTATATTTTGAACTATTTATGTGACACTAGTAATAGATTCCGATGCTTCCCTTCAGGTTTACTGTATCCCTCTGACCTTCTTATTGACGATGAAACACAGAAATTGCATCGGACTTAAATACAAAAGGCGCAATGCTGACTTAAGTACAAGAGAACTGACTCTTCTTACTGTCTATGTTTTGAACCATTCCTGTGACACTAGTTATAGATTCCGATGCTTCACTTCCGGTTTACTGTAACCCTCTGACCTTCTTATTGACGATGAAACACAGAAGTAGCTTCGGAATTAAATACAAAAGGCACAATGCCGACTTAAGTACAAGAAAACTTACTCTTCTTACAGTCTATGTTTTAACCATTCCTGTGACACTAGTTATAGATTCCGATTTTTCACTTCAGGTTTACTGTATCCCTCTGTCCTTCTTATTGACGAGGAAACACAGAAATTGCATCGGAATTAAATACAAAAGGCACAATGCCGACTTAAGTACAAGAAAACTGACTCTTCTTACAGTCTATGATTTGAACCATTCCAGTGACACTAGTTATAGATTCCGATGCTTCACTTCAGGTTTACTGTATCCCTCTGACCTTCTTATTGACGTTGAAACACAGAAATTTCAACGGAATTACATACATAAGGCACAATTCCGTCTTATTGACGATGAAACACAGATATTGCGTCGGAATTATATACAAAAGGCAGGATGCCAACTGAAGTACAAGAAAACTGACTCTTGTTACTGTTTATGTTTTGAACCATTCCTGTGACACTAGTTATAGATTCCGATGCTTCACTTCCGGTTTACAGTATCCCTCTGACCTTCTTATTGACGATGAAACATAAAAATAGCATCGGAATTAAATACAAATGGCACAATGCCGACTTATGTACAAGATAACTGACTCTTCTTACTGTCTATGTGTTGAACCATTCATGTGATACTAGTTATAGATTCCGATACGTCACTTCATTTTCACTGTATCCCTCTGACCTTCTTATTGACGATGAATCACAGAAATTGCATCGGAATTAAATACAAAAGGTACAATGCCGACTTAAATACAAGAAAACTGACTCTTCTTACTGTCTATGTTTTAACCATTCCTGTGACACTAGTTATAGATTCCGATTCTTCACTTAAGGTTTACTGTATCCCTCTGACCTTCTTTTTGACGATGAAACACAGAAATTGCATCGGAATTAAATACAAAAGGCACAATGCCGACTCAAGTACAAGAAGACTGGCTCTTCTTACGGTCTATGTTTTGAACCTTTTTTGTGGCACTAGTTATGGATTCGAATGCTCGACTTCAGGTTCACTGCCTCCCTCTGACCTTCTTATTGACGATGAAACACAGATATTGCGTCGGAATTATATACAAAAGGCACGATGCCAACTGAAGTACAAGAAAACTGACTCTTCTTACTGTCTATGTTTTGAACCATTCCTGTGACGCTAGTTATAGATTCCGATGCTTCACTTCAGGTTTACTGTATCGCTCTGACCTTCTTATTGACGATGAAATACAGAAATCGCATCGGAATTAAATACAAAAGGCATAATGCCGACTTAAGTACAAGAAAAATGACTCTTCTTACTGTCTATATTTTGAACTATTCATGTGACACTAGTTATAGATTCCGATGATTCACTTCAGTCTTACTGTAACCCTCTGACATTCTTATTAACGATGAAACACAGAAATTGCATCGGAGTTAAATACAAAAGGCACAATGCCGACTTAAGTACAAGAAAACTGACTCTTAATCTGTCTATGTTTTGAACCATTCCTGTGACACTACTTATAGATTCCGATGCTTCACTTCCGGTTTACTGTATCCCTCTGACCTTCTTATTGACGATGAAACACAGAAATAGCTTCGGAATTAAATACAAAAGGCACAATGCCGACTTAAGTACAAGATAACTGACTCTTCATACTGTCTATGTGTTGAACAATTCATGTGACACTAGTTATGGATTCCGATGCTTCACTTCATTTTTACTGTATCCCTCTGACCTTCTTATTGACGATGAATCACAGAAGTTGCATCGGAATTAAATACAAAAGGCACAATGCCGACTTAAGTACAAGAAAACTTACTCTTCTTACAGTCTATGTTTTAACCATTCCTGTGACACTAGTTATAGATTCCGATTTTTCACTTCAGGTTTACTGTATCCCTCTGTCCTTCTTATTGACGAGGAAACACAGATATTGCATCGGAATTAAATACAAAAGGCACAATGCCGACTTAAGTACAAGAAAACTGACTCTTCTTACTGACTATGATTTGAACCATTCCAGCGACACTAGTTATAGATTCCGATGCTACACTTCAGGTTTACTGTATCCCTCTTACCTTCTTATTGACGTTGAAACACAGAAATTCCAACGGAATTAAATACATAAGGCACAATTCCGACTTAAGTACAAGAAAACTGACTCTTGTTACTGTCTATGTTTTGAACCATTCCTGTGACACTAGTTATAGATTCCGATGCTTCACTTCCGGTTTACAGTATCCCTCTGACCTTCTTATTGACGATGAAACACAGAAATAGCATCGGAATTAAATACAAGTGGCACAATGCCGACTTAAGTACAAGATAACTGACACTTCTTACTGTCTATGTGTTGAACCATTCATGTGACACTAGTTATAGATTCCGATACTTCACTTCATTTTTACTGTATCCCTCTCACCTTCCTATTGAAGATGAATCACAGAAATTGCATCGGAATTAAATACAAAAGGTACAATGTCGACTTAAATACAAGAAAACTGACTCTTCTTACTGTCTATGTTTTAACCATTCCTGTAACACTAGTTATAAATTCCGATTCTTCACTTAAGGTTTACTGTATCCCTCTGTCCTTCTTGTTGACGACGAAACACAGAAATTGCATCGGAATTTAATACAAAAGGCACAATGCCGACTTAAATACAAGAAAACTGACTCTTCTTACTGTCTATGTTTTGAACCATTCCTGTGACACTAGTTATAGATTCCGATGCTTTACTTCCGGTTTACTGTATCCCTCTGACCTTCTTATTGACGATAAAACACAGAAATAGCATCGGAATTAAATACAAAAGGCACAATGCCGACTTAAGTACAAGATAACTGACTCTTCTTACTGTCTATGTGTTGAACCATTCATGTGACACTGGTTATAGATTCCAATGCTTCCCTTCCGGTTTACTGTATCCCTCTGACCTTGGTATTGACGATGAAACACAGATATTCCATCGGAATTAAATACAAAAGGCACAATGCCGACTTAAGTACATGAATACTGATTCTTCTAACTGTCTATGTTTTGAACCATTCCTGTGACACTGGCTATAGATTCCGATGCTTCACTTCAGGTTTACTGTATCCAGCTGACCTTCTTACTGATGATGAAGCACAGAAATTGCATCGGAATTAAATACAAAAGGTACAATGCCGACTTAAATACAAGAAAACTGACTCTTCTTACTGTCTATGTTTTAACCATTCCTGTGACACTAGTTATAGATTCCGATTCTTCACTTAAGGTTTACTGTATCCCTCTGACCTTCTTTTTGACGATGAAACACAGAAATTGCATCGGAATTAAATACAAAAGGCACAATGCCGACTCAAGTACAAGAAGACTGGCTCTTCTTACGGTCTACGTTTTGAACCTTTTTTGTGGCACTAGTTATGGATTCGAATGCTCGACTTCAGGTTCACTGCCTCCCTCTGACCTTCTTATTGACGATGAAACACAGATATTGCGTCGGAATTATATACAAAAGGCACGATGCCAACTGAAGTACAAGAAAACTGACTCTTCTTACTGTCTATGTTTTGAACCATTCCTGTGACGCTAGTTATAGATTCCGATGCTTCACTTCAGGTTTACTGTATCGCTCTGACCTTCTTATTGACGATGAAATACAGAAATCGCATCGGAATTAAATACAAAAGGCATAATGCCGACTTAAGTACAAGAAAAATGACTCTTCTTACTGTCTATATTTTGAACTATTCATGTGACACTAGTTATAGATTCCGATGATTCACTTCAGTCTTACTGTAACCCTCTGACATTCTTATTAACGATGAAACACAGAAATTGCATCGGAGTTAAATACAAAAGGCACAATGCCGACTTAAGTACAAGAAAACTGACTCTTAATCTGTCTATGTTTTGAACCATTCCTGTGACACTACTTATAGATTCCGATGCTTCACTTCCGGTTTACTGTATCCCTCTGACCTTCTTATTGACGATGAAACACAGAAATAGCTTCGGAATTAAATACAAAAGGCACAATGCCGACTTAAGTACAAGATAACTGACTCTTCATACTGTCTATGTGTTGAACCATTCATGTGACACTAGTTATGGATTCCGATGCTTCACTTCATTTTTACTGTATCCCTCTGACCTTCTTATTGACGATGAATCACAGAAGTTGCATCGGAATTAAATACAAAAGGCACAATGCCGACTTAAGTACAAGAAAACTTACTCTTCTTACAGTCTATGTTTTAACCATTCCTGTGACACTAGTTATAGATTCCGATTTTTCACTTCAGGTTTACTGTATCCCTCTGTCCTTCTTATTGACGAGGAAACACAGATATTGCATCGGAATTAAATACAAAAGGCACAATGCCGACTTAAGTACAAGAAAACTGACTCTTCTTACTGACTATGATTTGAACCATTCCAGCGACACTAGTTATAGATTCCGATGCTTCACTTCAGGTTTACTGTATCCCTCTTACCTTCTTATTGACGTTGAAAGAAATTCCAACGGAATTAAATACATAAGGCACAATTCCGACTTAAGTACAAGAAAACTGACTCTTGTTACTGTCCTATGTTTTGAACCATTCCTGTGACACTAGTTATAGATTCCGATGCTTCACTTCCGGTTTACAGTATCCCTCTGACCTTCTTATTGACGATGAAACACAGAAATAGCATCGGAATTAAATACAAGTGGCACAATGCCGACTTAAGTACAAGATAACTGACACTTCTTACTGTCTATGTGTTGAACCATTCATGTGACACTAGTTATGGATTCCGATACTTCACTTCATTTTTACTGTATCCCTCTCACCTTCCTATTGAAGATGAATCACAGAAATTGCATCGGAATTAAATACAAAAGGTACAATGTCGACTTAAATACAAGAAAACTGACTCTTCTTACTGTCTATGTTTTAACCATTCTGTAACACTAGTTATAAATTCCGATTCTTCACTTAAGGTTTACTGTATCCCTCTGTCCTTCTTGTTGACGACGAAACACAGAAATTGCATCGGAATTTAATACAAAAGGCACAATGCCGACTTAAATACAAGAAAACTGAACTCTTCTTACTGTCTATGTTTTTGAACCATTCCTGTGACACTAGTTATAGATTCCGATGCTTTACTTCCGGTTTACTGTATCCCTCTGACCTTCTTATTGACGATAAAACACAGAAATAGCATCGGAATTAAATACAAAAGGCACAATGCCGACTTAAGTACAAGATAACTGACTCTTCTTACTGTCTATGTGTTGAACCATTCATGTGACACTGGTTATAGATTCCAATGCTTCCTTCCGGTTTACTGTATCCCTCTGACCTTGGTATTGACGATGAACACAGATATTCCATCGGAATTAAATACAAAAGGCACAATGCCGACTTAAGTACATGAATACTGATTCTTCTAACTGTCTATGTTTTGAACCATTCCTGTGACACTGGCTATAGATTCCGATGCTTCACTTCAGTTTACTGTATCCCCTCTGACCTTCTTATTGACGATGGAACACAGAAATTGCATCGCAATTAAATACAAAAGGCACAATGCCGACTTAAGTACAAGAAAACTGACTCATCATACTGGATATGTTTTGAACCATTCCTGTGACAATAGTTGTAGATTATGGTGCTTCACTTCAGGTTTACTGTATCCTCCCTGACCTTCTTATTGACGATGAAACACAGAAATTGCATCGGAATTGATAACAAAAGGCACAATGGCGACTTAAGTACAAGAAAACTGACTCTTCTTACTGTCTATGTTTTGAACCGTTCATGTGACACTAGTTATAGATTCCGATGCTTCGCTTCAGGTTTACTGTATCCCTTGGACCTTCTTATTGACGACGAAACACAGAATTTGCATCGGAATTAAATTCAAAAAGCACAATGCCGACTTAAGTACAAGAATAGTGACTCTTCTTACTGTCTATGATTTGAACCATTCCTGTGACACTAGTTATAGATTCCGATGCTTTACTACCGGTTTACTGTATCCCTCTGACCTTCTTATTGACGATAAAACACAGAAATAGCATCGGAATTATATACAAAAGGCACAATGCCGACTTAAGTACAAGATAACTGACTCTTCTTACTGTCTATGTGTTGAACCATTCATGTGACACTGGTTATAGATTCCAATGCTTCCCTTCCGGTTTACTGTATCCCTCTGACCTTGTTATTGACGATGAAACACAGATATTCCATCGGAATTAAATACAAAAAGCACAATGCCGACTTAAGTACAAGAAAACTGACTCTTCTTCCTGTCTAAGTTTTGAACCATTCCTGTGACACTAGATATAGATTCCGATGCTTCACTTCAGCTTTACTGTATCCCTCTGACCTTCTTATTGACGATGAAACACAGAAATTGCATCGGAATTAAATACAAAAGGCACAATGCCGGCTTAAGTACAAGAAAACTGTCACTTCTTACTGTCTATGTTTTGAACCATTCCTGTGACACTAGTTATAGATTCCGATGCTTCACTTCAAGTTTACTGTATACCTCTGGCCTTCTTATTGACGATGAAACACAGAAATTGCATCGGAGTTAAATAAAAAACGCACAATGCCGACTTAAGTACATGAATACTGATTCTTCTAACTGTCTATGTTTTGAACCATTTCCTGTGACACTGCTATAGATTCCGATGCTTCACTTCAGTTTACTGTATCCCTCTGACCTTTTTATTGACGATGGAACAAAGAAATTGCATCGGAATTAAATACAAAAGGCACAATGCCGACTTAAGTACAAGAAAACTGTCTCATCATACTGGATATGTTTTGAACCATTCCTGTGACATTAGTTGTAGATTATGATGCTTCACTTCAGGTTTACTGTATCCCTCTGACCTTCTTATTGACGATGAAACACAGAAATTGCATCGGAATTGATAACAAAAAGGCACAATGGCGACTTAAGTACAAGAAAACTGACTCTTCTTACTGTCTATGTTTTGAACCGTTCATGTGACACTAGTTATAGATTCCGATGCTTCGCTTCAGGTTTACTGTATCCCTTGGACTCTTATTGACGACGAAACACAGAATTTGCATCGGAATTAAATTCAAAAAGCACAATGCCGACTTAAGTACAAGAAAACTGACTCTTCTTACTGTCTATGATTTGAACCATTCCTGTGACACTAGTTATAGATTCCAATGCTTCACTTCAGGTTTACTGTATCCCTCTGACCTTATATTGACGATGAAACACAGAAATTGGATCGGAATTAAATACAAATGCTCAATGCCGACTTAAGTAGAAGAAGACTGTCTCATCTTACTCTCTATGTTTTGAACCATTCCTGTGACACTAGTTATAGATTCCGATGCGTCACCTCAGCTTTACTGTATCCCTGTGACCTTTTTTTTGACGATGAAACACAGAAATTGCATCGGAATTAAATACAAAAGGCACAATGCCCTCTCAAGTACAAGAAGACTGGCTCTTCTTACTGTCTATGTTTTGAACCTTTCCTGTGGCACTAGTTATGGATTCAAATGCTCGACTTCAGCTTCACTGCCTCCCTCTGACCTTCTTATTGGCGATGAAACACAGAAATTGCATCGGAGTTAAATACAAAACGCTCAATGCCGACTTAAGTACATGGAAAACTGACTCTTCTTACTGTCTATGTTTGAACCATTCCTGTGACACTAGTTATAGATTCCGATGCTTCACTACAGGTTTACTGTATCCCTCTGACCTTCTTATTGACGATGAAACACAGATATTGCGTCGGAATTATATACAAAAGGCACGATGCCAACTGAAGTACAAGAAAACTGACTCTTCTTACTGTCTATGTTTTGAACCATTCCTGTGACGCTAGTTATAGATTCCGATGCTTCACTTCAGGGTTACTGTATCCCTCTGACCTTCTTATTGACGATGAAACACAGAAATTGCATCGGAATTAAATACAAAAGGCACAATGCCGACTTAAGTACAAGAATACTGACTCTTCTAACTGTCTATGTTTTGAACCATTCCTGTGACACTGGCTATAGATTCCGATGCTTCACTTCAGGTTTACTGTATCCCTCTGACCTTCGTATTGACGATGGAACACAGAAATTGCATCGGAATTAATTACAAAAGGCACAATGCGACTTAAGTACAAGAAAATTGACTCATCATACTGGATATGTTTTGAACATTCCTGTGACAATAGTTGTAGATTATGATGCTTCACTTCAGGTTTACTGTATCCCTATGACCTTCTTATTGACGATGAAACACAGAAATCGCATCGGAATTGATAACAAAAGGCACAATGGCGACTTAAGTACAAGAAAACTGACTCTTCTTACTGTCTATGTTTTGAACCGTTCATGTGACACTAGTTATAGATTCCGATGCTTCGCTTCAGGTTTACTGTATCCCTTGGACCTTCTTATTGACGACGAAACACAGAATTTGCATCGGAATTAAATTCAAAAAGCAGAATGCCGACTTAAGTACAAGAAAACTGACTCTTCTTACTGTCTATGATTTGAACCATTCCTGTGACACTAGTTATAGATTCCGATGTTTCACTTCAGGTTTACTGTATCCCTCTGACCTTATATTGACGATGAAACACAGAAATTGGATCGGAATTAAATACAAATGGCTCAATGCCGACTTAAGTACAAGAAGACTGTCTCATCTTACTCTCTATGTTTTGAACCATTCCTGTGCCACTAGTTATAGATTCCGATGCTTCACCTCAGCTTTACTGTATCCCTGTGACCTTCGTTTTAACGATGAAACACAGAAATTGCATCGGAATTAAATTCAAAAATCACAATGCCGACGAAGGTACTAGAAAACTGACTCTTCTTACAGTCTATGTTTTGAACCATTCAAGTGACACTAGTTATAGACTCCGATGCTTCACTTCAGATTTACTG